>NW_007736490.1:45026-47343 GCF_000696425.1 Galeopterus variegatus
AACATTGAAAATACCTGATGGATCTAGAGAGAATTATATTAAGTGAAACAAGTCAGGCACAGAAAGAGAAATACCACATGTTCTCACTTACTTGTGGGAGCTAAAAATAAATAAATACACAAATAAACTGGGGGGGGAGGGAAGAAGACACAACAATTACAATTCCTTGAAGTTGATACGACAGTGAACAGATATGAGGTTGTTGGGAGGGAGGGGGGTGAGGGAGGAGGGAGGAAGGTTTCGGTAATGGGCCACAATAATCAACCACATTGTATATTGACAATAAAATTTTTAAAAAAATACATAAATATTAGTGAGGATACATTCAAACCATAGCATATGTGGATACATTACTGTGTTACTAGATTTGAAAACCATATTATAGAAGTATACACTATTTTTTAAATTTATAGGTAAAACGTAATTTAAGTATAAACCCAATGGGTGTTTTTATATTTCTTTCTGTTTGTGATGTTTAGTGGAGAAAAGAGAACAGCGAGATCTGCCTAAGTTATAAACCCAGAAATAAGCTGTCTTCCTATATTAACTGTTTATAAGTTAAGATAGCTTCACAAATATGCATTAATAGCATTGAAAAGGAAGAAATTACAGAAAATACTGTCAATAAAAATGATAGAGGGTTTTAACCTTATGTAAGCTATAACCCATGGTTTAGTTATATACCTTCTTTATCATTTATCTTTCTTCCCCCTCCCCCTGCCCCATGGCTCTCATAACCAGAGTAACAGGAAAAGGAGAAAGTCCAATTACAAAAGAAGTAAATAATGAAAGCACAAAAAATGTTAAATCTTACAAATAAAGAAAAACAAACTGTAGGAAAAATAAGATACTATTCCTTGAGTGTTTGGGTTAATAAGAGAATGCTAGTGACAAAGCAGTTTGTTACTTTTCTAAGGATCAGGAAGATAAACACAAAATTATGAAGCCAGGAGCAGGAGAGAGGAAGTGAAAAAAGTTGGTGAGTGGAAGTAAATTCATCACATTGAATCCTGACATAGCCCAGATGTGCTCACAGCAGAATGACCCCCCATTCAGTAAATTAAGAAAAACTGTAATAACTTAATGTGTAGCTTTTTTTATCTTTATTACCACATTATCTATGCTACTTATTATTCTGTCCTCAAACACTTTGTTTGAGCATATCAAAATAGTCTTTTCTGGCTTGCAGTTCATGTATATTGTATGAACAGCACATTTTCGTAAGTGCTTTTTTCACTGTTGATACTAACCAAGATTCTCACTTTGAATTAATGAGATTCTCCCTGGATTGCCAGAAATGAAAATAATGCAGACCTCATGGCCTGCCAGCATCAGCTATCAGGTAAAGCCACCACAAAACAGTTCAGTTTGAAATAACGATTTAAAATAATCACATGCAATAATAATAATAATAATAATAATAGTGATTAACATGTGGAATTCATGATGGACGATGTATTTTTAGTTTAACTTTTAAAAAAAGTTTCCAATGATCTTGTCATGATCCAGTATTTTCCTTTAATAGACAAATTTTATTTTATTTATTTTATTTTTTTAAATTACATTGACTTTTTATTGAATGGTCTTCATTTTTCCTTAGAAATTTTTAATCAGGTTAAAAATTATTCAGTTCAAGATAGACTGGTTACAAACATATCAAAAATATAAAGTCAGTTTCTTTTGTAAGTTCTTCAAAGAGAAATATTGTGTTAAATAAGATAATTCAAGCATTAGAATTTCAATGATGAATTGCTATTAAACTAAAAGTTGAGTATTTGTAAGTTTATTTACTTCATAGGCAAAAAGAAAAGAAAAAATATTAACACTCAAGTCACCACTAAACTAAAAACAAACAATGAAGCAATTCCCCCAAAATGAAGCAAAGGGAGGTTTCAGTGGAAATTAAAACAGCGCAAACTCAAGAATCTAATATGCTGATAGCACTTATATGTAGAGATCAAATTGAGTTAGAACCAGTAGTTCAGATTCCTTCTCATTAATTTGCACTGAAAGTTAAATACATGATTGATAGAATCATATCCTTTTGGATATTGTCCTAGACTCACATTGCATAAATCAGAAAACTGAGAAACCAAAGCATTTGAAGGACTTCCTAACTACTGGCAGAACTCAGTATTAAACAGTAATTTCTACCACATAAATGGATGAAGTTTCCCATTCAGTTTAATTATTTCCTATACATCCTAGAAAGGTTAAATTCAAGTAACACACGTTTTTAATAAATTTATTTATTTTTTATTATTAGCATATTCATTATTACAAATCATGATTTTTTTTATGCCCTTTACCCCCCCCG
>NW_007736490.1:47734-50829 GCF_000696425.1 Galeopterus variegatus
TTCCTTCCTTCCTTCCTTCCTTCCTTCCTTCCTTCCTTCCTTCCTTCCTTCCTTCCTTCCTTCCTTCCTTCCTTCTTTCTTTTCTTTTCTTTCTTATAATTGAGTGAGTTGGTGAGCCCATCAGATGGTATGAGAAAAAATAAAATATAATAGTCACATGCTATAAAAGAGTCAGACTTAAATATATGTAAAGCCAGTTAGGAGTTTCAGTTCATAGCATATCATTTTAGAACAGGCTACAGTAAATATGGGTATATGGAAGGCAAGATAATACTGTAGTATACGTTAAAAGTTGGTTTAATAAGAAAATCTTTATAATCTCAATATTTTTCCAAAAGGCATTTTATAAAATTCAAATGTTTAATTCTAATTAAAGTAATCTTAAAAACTAGGTTTGCCATAGTAACTGTTCTTTTTTATTCTACAAGTCTTCAAAAAGTTCATGGAAAGAATCCTATTATCTTTCCTTTTCATTTTTTCCATGAGCTTTTTGAAGTACCCTCATATGTACATAAAATCTAGGGGAATTCTTATTAAAATCTGTAATAATATAAGCATGCCACTATCACCATCATTATGTATAGAAGGTATCTGAAAGAGCAATTTGAAGTAAGAGCTGTAACTATGGAAAAAATAAGACAAACTGGAAATTATTTATAGGTTAAGATATGAGTATATTCTTGCAAAACTCAAGGAGTGTTATTAAAAATCTCTTAGAATAAATAAGTCCAACCAAAAATAGGATGTAAAATGTATATGAGAAAAAGCATAGCTAACACATCTATCAGCCACAACCAGTTAGAAAGTAAAATGCAGAAAACACAGCCAAACAGAAACAGAAAAACTCACAAAAATACCTAGAGACTCAATATCACTAAGCACCAGGGAAATGCAAATCAAAACCACATTGAGATATCATCTCACACCAGATAGACTGGCCATTATCAAAAAGACAGAGAAAAACAAATGCTGCAAGGATGCAGAGAAAGGGGAGCCTTCCTACAATGTTGGTGGGACTGTAAATTATGCAGCCATTATGGAAATCAGTATGGAAGTTCCTCAAACAACTACAGACAGAATCGCAATACAATCCAGCAATCCCACTGCTAAGTGAATACACAAAGGAATGGAAATCATCATTACAAAGCGATACCTGCACTTCCACATTTATTACATTTCTATTTACAATAGCCAAGAGTTGGAATCAATGTAAATGTCCATCAGGGGATGACTAGAAAAGGAAAATGTGGTTCATATATAGAATGGAATACTACTCTGCCATAATAAAGAACTAAATTATGGCATTTGCAGCAACATGGATGAACTTAGAGAAAATTCTGTCAAGTGAAATAAGCCAGACATAGAAAGAGAAATACCACATGTCCTCCCACAGAAGTAGGAGCTATAAAAGTAAAGAAATAAATAACAAACAAAAGAAAGAAATATACAGCTGTATCACAAGAGTCCCAAAACTGAAAGGGCACTCGTGTAGTGTTTGTGTATCCCAGAAATCGCCCAAGCCGATAGGTAGAGGCATCGGTTTATTAGATTTATTGGAGGTGCCTATGGTGGCTGGTCGGCTAGAAAACCATACCACCATGGGGCACATAACAACAGTTATATACTGAACAGGTCAAAGGAGAGGTGTAAATCATTTGCATGTTTATGTGTAGACCCTCACCTGACTCAGAGTTCGTGGGAGATCTGGCTGAGTAGATAAGTTAAACCATCCTGGCAGTAGAGAAGTTAACATTAGTGTTCTAACTTCATTTGCATGATAATTCACTTGCTCAGGGCACCTGCTTCTTACTGTCTTCCATTTGTCTTAAAGGAGTCATGCTTTTCTTTGGGTAAACTATCTTGGCCAGGGATAGTTTCCCAGGAGGGGGGGTGGATAGGTCTATGTCCCACATCTATCTTACAACAACAATCACAATAACTCCTTGAACTTTCAAAAAGAGAGAAGGGAACTGAGGCCACCAGAGATGGGAAAGGAAGAGGGGGAGGGGGGATTAGTGAGATATTGGTAAAGTGTCATAAAAAATGAATATATGTTTAATAAAAAAATACAGTAAATATCCTGATTTGAATGCCACATATTGCACACAGGTGTTAGTATTCAACACTATACCTCACAGATATGCACAATTAATTACGTTTCATTAAAAAATAAAATTAAAGGTAGAGTACCTACCTGAGAAAAATTACAAAACTTTACTAAAAGTGCTAAAGTGAGTTTTGAATAAAAAAAGAACTCTAGATTCATGGCTTGGGTTATGGTATGACCCTGTGCAATCATTGCTCCTGGGATTACTATTATTAGCATATGTATTAAAGTCCCCAGACATCACAAATATACATCAGAGATGTGATGTTTCTTTTTTTTTTTGGCTTTTTTTTCTTTTTTCAAGTTTCAGTTTTTAGAATGTTCTGAGTGGTATGTTATCTTTCTATAAACACATGTCCATGGATCTTTTGTACTGTGTTAAGTCTCTGGGGAAGCTGGCAGTTTTTATTTATTTATTTATTTATTTATTTATTTATTTATTTTGCTGCTGAATTCCATAAAATTATTTATTTATTTATTTGCTTGTTTATTTGTATTTTATTTATTTATTTTTTATTTATTAAGAATATTCATGAAATACAAAGCTACTTGTCATCCGTCCTGCCCATGATGTGAGGGCCAGATGCCTACTGGGGGCATACCCATTACCAGAAATTACTATTGTACTCCTTGTCCCCACCCAATTATCCCCCAGCCTCCCTCCCCTCCCCTCTCCCCCTACTCCACTTTGTTTCCCTACGAATGTTCTCTCCCTCTGTAAGACTACAGCACTCCTGTGGTCTTTCTTTCCTTCCTCCTTTTCTCTCTTAGCTCCCACATATGAGTGAGCACATACAGTATTTATTCCTCTGTGCTTTTCTTATTTCACTCAATGTAAGTTTCTCTAGGTTCATACACGTTGTTGCAAATGGGAGTATTTCATTCTTTTTTATTGTAGAATCATATTCCATAGTATATATATTCAATCTTACCTTTCATATGGAAAAACAAAAGACTCCAAATAGCCAAAAAAAAAAAAAAAAAAAAG
>NW_007736490.1:50908-59854 GCF_000696425.1 Galeopterus variegatus
AAAAAAAAAAAAAAAAAAAGCTGGAGGCATAACTCTGCCTGACTTCAAATCATACTACAAAGCTGTTGTAACCAAAACAGCATGGTACTGGTATAAAAATAGACATTCAGACTAGTGGAGTAGAATAGAGGACCCAGAAATCACTCTTCAGGCTTACAGCCATCTGATATTAGACAAAAGCAGCAAAAATCTACATTGGGGAAAAGATTGCCTCTTCAACAAGTGGTGCTGGGAAAACCAGATATTCATATGAAGAACAATGAAACTAGATATGCATCAGCCACCATACACTAAAATCAACTCAAAATGAATTAAATACCTAGGTATAAGACCCTAAATTGGAAAATTACTAAGGGAAAATATGGGTGAAACACTTCAGCAGTTAGGTCAGGGCACAGGCTTTTTGAACAAGAGCCCAAAAGCACAAGCAGCAAAAGAAAAAATAAACAAATGTGACTATATCAAACTAAAAAGTTTTTGCACAGCCAAGGAAACAAACAACAGAGTGAAAAGACAACCTACAGATTGGGAGAAATTTTTTCCAAACTATGCATCTGACAAGGGATTAATATCCAGAATAGACACAGAACTCAAGCAATTATACAGTAAAAAAACAAATAACCCAATTAAAAAATGGGAAAAGGAGCTGAATAGACATTTTTCAAAGGAAGACATACAAATGGCCAACAGATACATGAAAAAATGCTCAACATCACTAGTTGTCAGGGAAGTGCAAATTAAAACTCATTGAGATACCACCTCACTCCAGTTAGACTGGCTATAATGAAAAAGACGGTGAATAATTAATGCTGGCCAGGGTGTGGGGGGAAGGGAACACTACTGCAGTGTTGGTGGGACTGTAAATTAGTACAACCACTATGGAAAACAATATGGATGTTTCTCAAACAACTACAGATAGATCTTCCATATGATCCAGCAATCCTTCTTCTGGGTATATATCCAGAGGAATGCAGATCATCATGTCGAAGAGATACCTGCACTCCTATGTTCATCGCAGCTCTGTTTACAGTAGCCAAGATATGGAACCAACTTAAATGTCCATCGATGAATTATTGGACAAAGTTGTTTCTGAAACACCAACAGCCATGCTGTCTTGTGGGGTAATTTACCATTCCATGCATTAGTTTATTTCTCTCAGTTTCTGTTTATTTCCTAAAAAGGAGGAAGGGGAGAAAGGCGAGTGTGATGGTTAATTCTCGGTGTCAACTTGACTAGATTTAGAAATACTTAGAAACATGGTGAAGCATTATTTTAAGGTGTGTCTTTGAGGATGTTTCTAGAAGAGACTAGCGCTTGAGCCTGAGTAGACTCGGTGGGGAAGGTCTGCCCTCAGTATGGGCAGGCACTGTCCAGTCTGGATGGGTACTCGGAGGGAATAAAAACAGAGGAAAGTGTGAAAGTCTCAGTCTCTGATCTGCTGGATCTGGGATATAGTCTTCTCTCCTGTCTGTGGCCATCAGAGCTTCTGGATCTTCAACATTTGAGTTCCAGGACTTACACCAGTGGCACCCCAGTGCTCTCACGCCTTTGGCCTCAGACTGAATATTGCACCATCAGCTTCCTTGGTCCTGAGGCACCCCAGGGTCTCCAGCTTGTAAACAGCCTGTTGCATTACTTCTCAGCCTTCATAATCATGTAAGCTAATTCCTCAAACAAAACCAGTGTCATCTATGTATATACATAACCTGTTGGTTGCATCTCTCTTTAGAAACCTGACTTACATAGTAAGAATGAGTGGTGTGTGTGTATGTGAGTAGAAAGGAGATAAAAGAGAAAGACATTGTTGTGTAGTTGGGGGCAGGGTAAGGATGTGTATCACCTTCACCCTTCCCAAGATATTGGCAGAAAAATACCAAGTTTGGGGATGAAAATGCCATATTTTATGGCAACTAAAATCATATCAGAAAATTTTCTGATGAAAGTTGAGAAAATGATATTAGTCTTCTGCCAAAAAAAAACAGCCAAGAAAAATTGACAGCGTTTAATATAAGAAAGTCAAAAATATGTTCAAGGATTTACTATTCCAAAGTTTTGAAACGGTATAACTTATTTAAGTATTTCCCTAGGGCTGATAGCTTTAAACGGCAATTTTAAGTTCAGCAACTTCAAGATTCAGTATAAAAGAGAGAGCTATTTTGATTTATGTTTATTTTTGTTTAATTGAAACATATTGATTCTACATATTTACAGAGTACAAACATATTTATTTTTTCTTTCTTTATTCTTTGGCCACAAAACAAGTCTTAGTATATTTAAAAAGACTAAGATCATAGAAAATATGTTCTCTGACCACAATAACAGAAGATTTAGAAACGTCACAAATGTATGGAAATTAAACACTATCCTAAATAATCAGTGGGTAAAAAAAAAAATCACAGGGAAATTAGAGAGCACTTTGAGAGAAAAATCAAAGTGCAACATACCAAAATTTATAGGATGCAGGGTTCATGCAGTGCTTAGAGGAAAATTTGTACTTGTAATCATCTATATTAAAAATAAGAAAAATCTCAAATCAATCATGTAAACTTCTATCATATGAAAATAGAAAAAAAGATCAAACTAAACCAAAAGCAATATAAGTAGGAAATTACAAAGATTACAACAGAAATATATTTAATAGGGAATTAAAAAGCAATAGAGAAAATCAACAAAACTGTAGTAAGATCCACAAAATTTGTAAATCTTTAGATTGACCAAGAAAAAAAAGAGAAGACTGAAATTACTAAAATCAGAATTAGAGCAGGGGCATTATTACATGGTCATTATGGTTTTTTGTGGTGGTAAGATATAGGTTTTTTTCTGTTTCATTTACATTTTTGTTCTACCAGTGGATTTTGCTATTTCTTGTGTATTTGTGGTAGTGATTACCATTTTTCAGATTCCAGATGCAGGATGCCATTGAGCTGGTTGTGTGGGGGTGAACTCCCACAGTTTTTGTTTGGAAAATACAGTATTTTTTTCTCAATTCTGAAAGATAGTCTTGCTGGGCATAGAATTCATAGCTAGCAGTTTTTTCTTTTAATATTTTGAATATATCATCCCATTTACTTCTGGCATGTAGAGTTTCTGTTGAGAAGTCTGCTGTATTAGTCCATTTCTGTTGCTTACAACAAAATACGTGGAACAAGGTGATTTTTTAAAAAGGCTTATTTGTCTTACAATTTTGGGACAGCTGTATCTGGTGCAGGCCCAGGCTACTTTTACTCATGGTGGAAAATGGCAGGCAGCCAGTGGGTGTGGGATCAAATGGCAAGAGGAAGCAAGAGAGAGTGGGGGAGTTCCCAAGATCCTTTAAACAACCAGCTCTCATGGGAACTCATAGAGCAAGAACTACCTCACTATCCCTACCCAAGTGTGTTAATCTATTCATGAGGGGTCTGTCCCCATAACCCAAACTGCTCCCAACATTGCCATATTGGGGATCAAATTTTGGCATAAGCTTTAGGGAGACAACACATCCAAACTCTGTCATCTGCTGTTAGTCTGATAGGGGCTCCTTATAGGTGACTTGATGCTTTTCTTTTGCTTCTTTTAAGATTCTCTTTTTGTCTTTGAGCTTTGGCAGTTTGACCATAATGTGTCTTGGAGAGGATCTTTTTGGGTTGAATCTGTTTGGGATCTTTGACCCTCCTGAATCTGAAGGTCCGTGTCTCTCCCTATACCTGTGAAGTTTTCTGTTATTATTTCATTAAATAGGTTTTCCATGCCTTTTCCTCTGTCCTTCTGTTCTGGACATCCATGATTTGAATGTTTGTGCACTTATGGTTGTCTGCTAACTCTCTTAGATTTTCTTCATTTAAAAAAATTCCTTATTCCTTTGTTTTCCTTCCACCTGGGTTATCTCAAAAATACTATCTCCAAGATCAGAAATTCTTTCTTCTACTTGTTCTAGCTTGCTGCTTAAGCTATTGGTGATGTTTTTATTTTTATTATTTTGTTGAGGGAATCTTTCAGTTCTGAGTTCTGCTACATTCTTTTTTAAGGTATTAATCTCTTTGTAAATTTCCTTCATATCCTGAATTCTCTTTATCATCTCATTATGTTGTCTAGCTGAGTCTTCTATGGCAATGAGTTTACTTAAGATTGTTGCTTAGAATTCCTTTTCAGTCATTTCAAGGGTTTCTTGTTATATAGGTTCTGGTGTTTGCGAATTACTGTATTCTTTGTGTGGTTTTATATTTTCTTGGGTTTTTGTATTTCTAGTATCTCTATATTGATGTCTGGTCATCTGGTAGAGCAGTTTCTTCTTCTGTTACTCTGGAGTTGGCTTTTAGGAGAGAGACATCATCTTTTTCCAGTTTCTGCTGGTGACCTTCCTTGTGTCAATGTAGTTGAGTGTCTGGAGGGCTACCTGCATAGTTGCTGTGGCATCTGCCACTTTTGTGGCAGCCTTGGCTGTGGTGGGCCACCCATGTGGAATTGTTGTTTTCAGCATGCTCTCTTACCTGCTTCTGGGCAGAAGGGGCTGCTCTTGGCTCCTGCTTAAGGACCCTGGATGTTCTCTCTTGCCTGTTTACAGGTGGATCCAAACATGTTTCAGAACATGTATACAATGTGTAGTGCTCAAATCAGTGTAGACAGCAAACTTATCCTTGCAAAAATTTATTCTTTGTGATAAAAACATTTAAGCTCCTCTCTTTTAGTCATTTTACAACATACAATGAATTACTGTTAATTGTAGGTGCCTAACGCTACTGTACACCGATAGAAATTATTTTTCCTATCTAGATATAACTTTGTGTCCATTAACCAACCTCTCACTATTCCCTCACCCCGCTCCCCTTTCCCTCATCTAGTAACCACAGTTCTACTCTCATCTTCTAAAAGTTCAACTTATTTTATTTTTAGCTCCCACATATGAGTGAGTACATTTGGTATCTTTCTGTCTGTGTCTGGCTTATTTCACTTAACACAATTTTCTCCAAGCTCATCCATGCTGCTGTGAATGGCAAAATTTCATTCTCTTTAAAGGCTTATTAGTATTCCATTGTGTATATATACCATGTGTTCTTTATCCAATCATCTGTTGATGGACATTTAGGTTGGTTCCAAGTCTTGGCTATTGTGAATAGAGCTGTGATAAACATGAGAATGCAGGTTTGACATGTTGATTTTCTTTGGGTATGTGCCCTACTTTGATTTTTTAAAATTATTTTTATTTATACATATTTATGGGGTACAGTGTTGACTATCAGTATTTGTATGCAGTATGTGGCAATCAAATCAATATTAGCATGTGCATCATTCCAAATTGTAATTATTTTTTGTGTCCCTTGCCCAATTATTCACTATTCCTCCTCCCTCTTTTCCACTTCTAGTAACTATAAGTCTGTTCTTTCCTTCTAAAAGTTCAAAGTTTCATTATAGTCTTTCTTTCTTTCTTTGTTTCCTAGCTGCCAGTTATAAGTGAGAGCATGTGGTATTTCTCTTACTGTGCATGGCTTATTTCACATAACATAATTTTCCCAAGCTCATCCATGTTGCTATGAATGACAGAACTGAATTATTTTTATGGCTGAGTAGTATCCCATTGTTTATATAGACCACATTTTCCTTATCCTATTTTGATTTTATAGCAGAAATTCAATAGCTGTTAACTGATATTGGTATTTAAATATTTCTAGGCCAGAAGGAAAAGGAAGAAGTTAGGGCATTTAACTTAGCTGAGGAAATTTTATGGTCTATGTCTTTTATCATTTCTTTATTTCCCAGCACCACATACTATTTTGACCTATTTTTTAGAAAAGTGGCCAAGGCCTTGTGTGTGTTGGATTGTTTTTATTAGTAGACTTTATTTTTAACAGTGTTATACATTTACTGAAAAATTGAGCAGAGAGTTCATGGGTCTCCCTCTTCCCTGCACACAGAATCCTATGTTATTATTATCTTCCATCAGTGTGGTATATGTGTCACAACTGATGATCTAATATTGATATGTTATTATTAACTACATCCGTAGTGATATGTGTGTATGTGTATTCAGAAAGTTTGTGTAAAAATAGAATTAAAAGATAATACAAATCTTTCCATAAACTTTTTGAAGTACCCTCATATATATGTTCATGTATTCATATATAGCAGATAATGACTAGTATATACATATGTACGCACACATACAGATTTTAAGAAATTGTCTCACAATTTTCATAGTATCAAGTCCAAAATCTGCAGAGCACACTATCAAGCTGGAGATCCAGGCAGCAGTTGATATTGTAGATTGATTTCTAAGGAAATCTGGAGCAGAATTCCCTTTTTCTCAGGAAATCTCAGTCTTGTTTTTTACCTAAGACCATCAACCAATTGGATGAAGCCCACTTACGTTATGGAGGGTAATCCCTTTACTCAAAATCTACTGATTTAAATGTCAATCTCATCTAAAATATACCTTCTCAGTGACATTTAGAATGGTGTTTGACCAAATACCTGGGTACCATGGCCTAGCCAAGTTGACACATAAGATTAAACAATGCAAGTTGACCCTTTGTCAACTTGGCACCCATACACATCTCCTTATACCATACTTAAACTCCATGTAAAGACAATAACAAGATCATTCTGCTGCCTAGTATGATACAACTATCTGTGTACAACTAAAAATGCATTCTTTTTTTTCCAGAAGAGGATACAAAGTCCATTCACTTTGTTTCTTGATATATCATGAAGTGAATCTAAGATGTAAAGGCAAAAACATATAAAATACTATGATGTAAAGTTAATACATATTATACTATATGATAATAGGATAAGAGAGGGAATTAAACAAAGATATTTGCTTAATTCACATACATACGTAAGTATATGTTCATAACAAACAAGGAGACATCTTCATGACAACTACAGTCTTTGTTTCTGTAACTTGTCATGATTCTTTTTTAAAATAAAAAACAACTTATTTAGTTATAATTAATGTGTAAAACTTGATGAGTTTGGAAATAAGTATACACTCATAAAACCATCATCACCATCAAGGACATAAACATGTCTTTCACTTCCAAAGTTTTCTACCTCTTTTGTTATAATAATAATTTTTATAAAAACACTTAATATCTAGCCCGTTGGCAATTTTAAGTGTACTGTACAGTTTTGCTAGCTACGGACACTATGCTATTTGGAGATCTCCAGAAATTATTTATCTTGTATAACTGAAAGTTCATACTTTTAAATCATTACCACCCCGTTACCTCTCCACCCACACACCAGTAAGCACAGTTTTACTTTCTGCTTATATGAGTTTGGGTATTTTAGTTTTCACATATACAGAAGACCATACACTGTTTGTCTTTCTGTGTCTGGCTTATTTCACTTTACATAGTGCTCTCCAGGCCCATCCATATTACTGAAAATTGTAGGAATGACTTCTTTTTTGAGGCTGCATAATATTCTATTACATGTATTTGCCACAATTTCTTTATCTACTTATCAATCAACAGACACTTATATTTTCCATATCTTGGCAATTGTGAATAATGCTGCAATGAGCATGGTAATGCACATACTTCTTAAAGATTCTTATTTAAATTTTCTTTAGATGTACTCCCAGAAGTGGCATTGTTGGATCATATGGTAGTTCTATTTTTAATGTTTTTTTTTTTTGAAGTATGCTTCATACTGTCTTCCATAATGGCTGTACAAATTTACATTCCCATTACAATGTACCAGGGTTCTCTTTTCTCACCATTCTCACCAACACTGGTTACCTTTTTTTAAAAAAAAATAGTAATAGAAATTCTGTCAGGTGTGAAGTGGTATCTTATTTTGGTTTTGCTGTGCATTTCCCTGCTGGATAGTAATGTTGAGTACATTTTCATATACCTGTAGGCCATTTGTATGTCTTCTTTTAAGAAGTATCTATTCAGGTCCTTTGCTCATTTGTCAAGTGAGTTACATTTTTATTTTTTTATTCAATTAAGCATGTTTCTTGTATGTTTGGAATATTAAACCCTTATTAAATAAGTATTTTTACAAATATTTTCTCCCATTCAGTAGGTTGTCATTTTGTTTGATAATTGTTTCATTTGCTATGTAGAAGATTTTTAATTTTGTGTAATCCCATTTGTTTATTTTTGCTGTATTTGTCTGTACTTCTAAAGACATATCTAAAAAATAATTGCAAAGACCGATTTGGAGCTTTTTCCCTATGTAATCTTCTAGGAGTTTTACAGTCTGGTCTTACATTTAAGTATTTAATCCATTTTGATTTAGGTGTAATGTGATGATGATTTTCATTTCATTCTTTTTCATGTGAATACTCAATTATTCCAACATCATTTATTGAAGAGATTATCCTTTCCTCATAATGTTTTCTTGGCATTTTTGTCAAAAACTCATTGACCTTATACACATGGCTTTCTTGTGGGCTCTCTATTTTATACAATTGGTCTGTGCCTGTTTTTAATACCAGTACCATACTATTTTGATTACTATAACTTTGTAGTATAATTTGAAATCAGGAAGTATGATACTTCCAGATTTGTTTTTCTTGCTAAAGATTGCTTTTGCTATTCATGGCTTTTTGTGTTCCATACGAATTTTAGGATGTCTTTTTCTGTGATAAATGTCATTAAAATTTTGATATGGATCACATTGAATCTACCAATTAGTTTGGGTCATAGGGACATATCAAAAATAATATTCCTTCCAATCCATAAACATGGAATATCTTTCCATTTCTTTGTGTCTACTTTAATTTATTTCATTAATATTTTATAAATTTAAGGACACAGATTTTACCTCTAGCTTAAATTTATGCCTTAGTACTTTTTTGATGATATGGCAAATGGATTATTTAAATTTTTTTTCAGGTACTTTGTTGTTAGTGTATGGAAAGGAATCCAATTTTTGCATGTTGACTTTGTATCCTGAAGATTTACTGAATTCATTAATTAATTTTAGCAGTTTTTGTGGGTTTTTTAAAAATATATAACT
>NW_007736490.1:60854-63765 GCF_000696425.1 Galeopterus variegatus
CGTACAGCAGTAATTGTGATTTATAATGATGAACATGCCAATAATATTAATTTGATCATCACATACTTTACACAGACACTAATATTCAACTCTGTACCCCACAAATATGTATAAGTAAAATATATATATATATATATATATATATATATATATATATGAAATTATGTCATCTGCAAGCAGAGACAATTACACTTCTTTTCTAATTTAGATGACATTTCTTTCTTTTTCTTTTTTATCTAATTGCTCTTGCTAGGATTCCCAAAAATATGCTGAATGGAAGTGGCGAGAATGGGCATCCTTTTATTTTTCCTTATGTTAGAGAATAAGCTCCCAGCTTTTCAGCATTCAGTGTGATTTTAGCTTTGGGCATGTGATATATGACCTTGACTATGTTGAGTTACATTTCTTCTACAAATAATTTGTTGAGAGATTTTTTTTATCATGAAAAGAGTTTATATTATATCAAATGGTTTTACTGTATCCAGTGAGATAAAACTGTAACTGTTATCCTTCATTCTTGTAACATGGTATATCATATTTATTGATTTACACATGTTAAACCATTGTAGCATCCCAGGAATAAATCCTGCTTGATTATTATGTATGATCAATTTAACATGCTATTGAATTTACTAGTATTTTTAAAGGATTTGTGCATCTATTTTAATCAGGGATATTGGCCTATAATTTTACTTCTTGAAATGTTTTTATCTGGCCTCAGTATCAGGGTAATTTGTTAATCAGGGATATTGGAATCTTAGAATGAGTTTGGGAGTGTTCTCCTCAATTTTTGAGAAGAGTTTGAGAATAACTGTCATTAATTCTTCTTTAAATATTTGGTAGTTTTTTTTTACCAGTCTAAGACCCCAGGGGGAAGGGAAAAGCACACAGCCCAGCAGCAGCCAAGGAGAGCCGAGACCAGACCCTTGTATCACCAAGTCCAGTCTAAGGCCCTGAGGGAAGTGCACACAGCCCAGCAGCCATTGAGGTGAGCTGACGGACCCTTGCAGCACACGGGCTTAGTCTAAGGCCTGGAGGGAAGTGCAAACAACTCAGTAGCCACCAACATGAATGGAGAACAGACCCTTGTGGCACTGGGATCTAGTCAAAGGCCACGGGGGAAAGGGAAGTGCAAATAGCCCAGCAGGCACCAAGGTGAGCTGAGACCTACACAACACCAGGGGCTCAGTCTACTGCCATGGGAGATTAAAACAGGAGCCAAGGTGGTGTAATATAGATACTGCCACAACTTCTGTCACCACAAGGACAGTTCACCACCAGAGTACCAGCCAGGGCTACTCTACAGGCAACCTGTCACTCAGTTGACTACATTGATATAAAAAGAGTCACCAGTAGAGCCTGCACATAGATAAGAAAATCTTTATTGTCATAGCCCCAGAGTAGCAGAATAAGGAAGTCCTCTACCAGATGACCAAACATCAGTGAAAGAATACAAGAACTACAAACAAACAAGAAGATATGACACCAACAGAGGAATACAGTAATGCTCAAATTCAAGACCCAATAGAACAGGGAATCCTTGAAATGTCTGGAAAAGGATTCCAAGCAATGATCTTAAGAAAACTTGAAGAAATAAAAGAAGACTCTATTAGAGAACACAAGGAAACAAACAAACAAAAAATCAAGAATATGAAGGAGTAAATTTACAAAGAGATTAATATCTTTAAAAAGAATGTAGCAGAACTCCTAGAAATGAAAGATTCACTTATTGAAATAAAAAAAAAAAACACACCAGAGAGCATAAACAAGCAGGCTAGAGCAAGCAGAAAAAGAATTTCAGATCTCGAAGATGGTCTTTTTGAAATAACCCAGGCAGACAGAAAGAAAAAGGAACAAAAATTAAAATAATGAGGAAAATCTAAGAGAGATAGCAGACAACCTCACATGCTCTCACATCTGAATTATGGGTATTTCAGAAAGGGAGGAAGAAGGAAAAGGTATTGAAAACCTATTCAAGGAAATAGTAACAGAAAAATTCCCAGGGGTAGGGCGAGGTACAGACCTTCAGATCCAGAGAGCTCAAAGGTCCCCAAACAGATTCAGTCCAAAAACATTCTCTCCAAGACACATTATAGCCAAGTTTGCAAAGCTCAAAGACAAAGAGAGAATTCTAAAAACAGCAAGAGAAAAGCATCAAGTCACCTATAAGGGAACTCCCATCAGAATAACAGCAGACCTCTCAACTAAAACTGTACAAGCCAGAATAAAGTGGAATGATATATTCAAAATGCTAAAAGAAAAAACTTGCCAGCCAAGATTTCTTTACCCAGCAAAGCTCTCCTTCAGAAATGAGGGAGAAATAGTGTATTTCCCAGACAAACCAAAATTGTGGGAGTTCACCACCACACGGCCAGCCCTGGAAGAATTTCTCAAGGGAGTCCTGAATCTGGAATCTGAATAATGAATGATGCTAACACAGATACACAAGAAGGAGCAAAACCTGATGTTAAAACAAAAATACCAGTGAGAAAGAGCAAGGAGCAAAATCATGTCACCTCCAATACACAGCTAACATTGAAGAAGAGAAATAAAAGTGGAAGTAAGGATCAAAGGATATTTAAAACATCTAAACAAAAAACAATTAAATGACAGGAATTAAACAATACCTGTCAATTATCACCCTAAATGTAAATGGGTTAAACTCCCCATTCAGAGGCACAGATTGACTGATTGAATTAAAAAGCCAGACCCAAGTATATGCTGTCTTCAAGAGACCTATCTCACATATAGAGACACAAACAGTAAAAGTGAAGGGATGGTAAAAGATATACCATGCAAATGGAAACCAAAAATGAGCAGGAGTAGCTATTCTCATATTGGATAAAATAGTCTCTGTCCCGACCCGCGGGATATTCAACGCAGACCCTGGAGGGGGGAGTGGGAATTGGAT
>NW_007736491.1:0-628 GCF_000696425.1 Galeopterus variegatus
GGTGATGGGACACAATAACTAACTACATTGTATATTGACAAAATAAAAATAAAAAAAATTACACTAGTTATAAAATTACAAATTTGGTGACACAAAGACAGTGTAATGTCATGGTTATAGATGTGGTCTCTGTGTTAGAGTGCTTTTGTTGAAATCCCTGTTCCATCCTTATCAGCAATGTAAACTTGGATGAATTACTTCAACTTTCTAAGGGTTGGGAAAAATAGAATTTTCCCAACCTCAGGGCATGTTGGCGGTGGTGCAGCACATTTTTTATAGGCAACTTATATGTGGGTGGAGTTAGTGCGCATGTGCTGCACTGCAACTTGGCTAGCCTCTGCCTCTATCGGTTGCTGCACATGCAGCCATGCTCTCCAACCTATAGCTCCAAGGACCTTTTAGCTGGTTACCTAGCTCATAGACCTGTGTGTGAGGGGTCTGGTGACCCAGCCTGGCGTGTGAAGGGTTTGTGACTCAGTCTGGACAATGGGCTCGAGGGGTCCGTGAGCTCCAAATTCAGCCCTAACTCAACAATTGGCCCAGTTGGCAGGTTTATGGGCAGGTAATAGAGCACTACACTAAGCCTCAGTTCCTCACCTATTTACGGTAAAGATAACAAAAGCATTGA
>NW_007736491.1:1731-7933 GCF_000696425.1 Galeopterus variegatus
TGGTGCCAAGTAGACAATACACATTTAATAAATGATTGGTGCCACTCTAATTATTATATTCCAAAGCCTGTATGTATATCCAACTCAGTATCCATACTTAATAGTTAGGCAGTGTTTCATCTAAAAGAAAAGCTCCAAGGCCAGGATTTTAAATAAAGTAAGATTTTTCATGTTTCCAGTCCTTCACTTGATGTCCTAAGAAGCTCAGAAGAGAAATATGTTTTAAAAAATAAGTTGCTAAAGTACCCTAAATATATTTTCATTTTTTAATAATTGTCCTCAGTTTTGGTTAGTGAGGATTTTTCATGTTTCCAGTCCTTCACTTGATGTCCTAAGAAGCTCAGAAGAGAAATATGTTTTAAAAAATAACTTGCTAAAGTACCCTAAATATATTTTCATTTTTTAATAATTGTCCTCAGTTTTGGTTAGTGCTTGCAGAGTGAATTGCGATTAAAAAAAAAAAATACATACAGCGAAAAAAATTAAGACAGTGAAAGCAGCAGCAGCACTGAATTGACCATGGAAATTCTGCCCCTAGTATCCTCTAAGTGTACCCGTTTTGATTTCTGATGGATACTAATTACAAGTAAAGTTTCCAACATTAGCTAGTAACATGCCAGATCTCTTAACTAATTAATTATTTTTTGTGAGAAAGGGCCCAGGGAATGGACAGATGAGAGAGAGGCCCATTGATGTTTATCACATTTTTTGCATCTCATCTATAGACATACCAGCCGGCCTTATCCAGAAGGCTGATCATATATCTTTTGACAAGGACAGCAAGTAATCACATTCTGTGTCAATGGGAAAAAAATAGTTTCCTCCCTTTCACTTTACTTAAATATATAATCTGAGCCTGAAAAAGTTTCATCACCCTTACTGGGCAAGCTTTGCCCCTACACCTACACTGTGATGATCACAAAGGCACTTTACACCCTCAGAAGCATATTAATTTACACAGGCAAGAAAAAAAAGATACATATATTTTCTTTTTCCATATCTGATCAGCCACCCAAAATACTATTTCATTACTTCACAGAAAATGTTTTCATGTGCAACCATTACATTTGTAGGAACAGTAAACATGTACACAATCACAAGCTTTTTAGGAAGAGACATATGCATCCCCAGAGAAACAGGTACTTGCATTTGGGGCCACATGCTATGATGAGGATCTCTCAGTTTAGCAGGACAACAGGTTCCAGTTCTAATGTACACGGTCATCCCAGTTCTTTGTCATATCCCTGATCTGGCCATATAAATTTAGCATTTTCAGCAATACCTTGTCAGGCTACAGTGCCAATGATTTCGGCCACTTTGCAAGAGAGATTAACATAGAAAATACTCTTGCCTTCTTTTAGTGCCCACATACTAGAGACTTTTCTTGCTGAAACGAAAGGACAAGTCACTGGAGTAAGTCAGCTTTATTCACCAAAATGTTCTTGGGTCTTCCCACTCACTTCCCCTGGCCTGTTGTCCCAGCACCGACTGTGTATGGTACACGGCACACACGTGGGAGGTGGGGCTCTCAGCACAAGCTGATTTAATCAACTGCCCTAAATTCTGGTGATGTGTTCCTAGATCACCCACAAATTTGTACTTTGCAAATTGAGGTGTTTATTGTTACTTGAAAGTGACTTGCAGACTCTGAGTATGTCCAGATGTTCTGGCGCAGTTTCAGTTTAAGTATTCTATCCATCATCCATGATGTCAGACTATGCATGCAAATTTTTATTATTACCAAAAAAAAAAAAAAACCCAAAACCCCATAGTTACTCAATAAAGGAATACTCCAAAAACATATACAAATTGCAGTAAATTTTAAAGATCTAAACCAGTCTTGAATGATATAAAACAGTCATTGAATAAAACTAAAGAAAACTTTTTTGTAAAGCACTGTATTTAAATAATGGCTGTCAGTTTATCTCTATGTGTTTAGGTATTAAATACTCACAATTTTCCACTAAGGATTTTTTGTGTGGATTAAAGAAAATAAAATCAGAAAAGTCAAGCTATTTCTAATTAATATTGAAAAGGTTAATATTAAATTTAATTCATTTAGAAAATCTTACCAAGTAACCTTTGTTCTTACTTTTAAAGCATTTGACTAAGACATTTTCTTATTATTTTGATATTGTTTTCTTATTATAATTTCTCCACCTAATTTCAAAATAGTTAAGGTAATTCCTTTTGGTTGTTTGAAATCATTAAGTTTATAAATTACTATTCTGCCCTTAGCTTTCACATCTTCCATCTGTGCAGAATTTTAATAAATAGAAAAATTTTTCCTAGATCATTGGAAGACAAAGTGTAATTATTAAGAAATTAAATTGCTACCATTGTAGATCTGTATCTTAACCATGAACTCCTACATGTTGGTTAATATTCCTTTCGATATGAGTGAACATGTGATGAAAGTGGCATGTGAGCAATGATTACCCTCTCCTAAACTTTGAAATTTAGGACAGTAGCTTTTGTGAGGTAAGATACATGCATGTTTATAAATATTAGTCAGTACATTTAGGAAGGCAGAATCAATCGGGAATAGTTCCTTCTCATGTTAAAGCAAACTTTGGGGACAACCAAAAAACATATAAATAACCAGAAAATGCAAAGTGAATTGTGTATGCTTGGAAGAGATGAAAAAGAATTGCAAACAAGACATACGAGATAGAGACAAGAACTCTTAACAATTGACCTATAGCGATTTGCATTTCTCAGGCATGGAGAGAAAATGTGTTTCATGATTTATTTAGTTGTATTTGGCTATGAACTTTCAATACACACATGAGTGAAAATCACACAGCCCTGAGGGATTTTGCCATTTCAAAAAAACATGTATATTGAAGTAAAATGTGACCTGCAGCTTAAAAAGTCTTACATCCCTTGTCCAAGTTCAGAAATAGAAGATTAAAAAATTGAGCACTTGCATGAAGAAAGAATACCACCTTTAAATTTACCACATACGTAAATACAATTATATTCTGAATATATATCTGAGATAAATAATCTAAAGAAACATATAAAAACCCTTATTTTTAAGTATCAGTCATTTTATATGTAGTGAAAAAACAGGCACCAAGTAATGAAAATAAAACAAAATTTGCAATAAATGAAGGATTAAAAGTTTAACTACTGATGTAATGTGGCTCTCTAAACTAAAACTCATTTTGTGTTGCACTCCTGGAAAACATTTCAGTGACGTAACAGGGATAGTATTTCTGAATACATTTACCTTGACCTACATTATGTAAAACTGTCATCTATCTGCAACTTACTACCTCTTCTGTGAGATACAGTTACTATTGAATAAACTGCTAAGTATTTAAAGTCACATCAGTTTTCATCAAAAGGTTAAAGTTTTGATTTAAAAGTAAATCCTTTGGACGTGGAAGGGTAGCATTGATGAACTCTCAGGTCACATTCAAATTTAAGACTCCTGGATTTTTCTTTTTTTTTCTGCTTGTGTTTTTGCAGGAAGTGCATATATGTGAACACTCTAATGTAATAATCCTCTAGAAGCAGAAATGTGCTGGCAAATTTTATTCTCTTAATTAAGTTACCTTTAACTGGATTAGTTTAGATGAATGTGTCACCCAATCTAAATCATTGCATTTAAGACAGGCTGCTGGATGCCTGGATTTTAGGTGTGGTGTTCACTAAGATGCCTGCTACAAAGAAAAAAAGAAGATGGAGAGTACAGAATAAACACACTCTCCATAGCTTTTGCATACTGTTTTCCACTATTTGAAGTGGCAACCCTGATTTAGTGCCATGCATGCAATAGGAAGAGATGTTTGTTTTATTATTCATTTTTTCCCAGCCACAGCTTTTATTATCCTGACATCGTTTTATTTTTAACTCAGGCAAGAGGGTTGAGGAATGACATGAGGAGTGATGTAGAGCTTTAGCATCTTAAGCAAATTATTTGTGGATAATTACTATACCAAAGCACTCACAAACCTCAGAATTACAAAATCTAATATAAACCAACATTGACTTACCTGTAAGATGCCTCACTTCCAAGAAATTTATGTAGTAACTATCATTTCTCAAAAAGCTTCCATATCGACTATCGAATAATTAAAGTAATACTTCTCTCACACAGTGAACACTTATCTAAGAAATGTCCCTTTCTAAAACATGTCTAAGACCCCAAGGAATGAGAAAAAGTGGAATCTGAGCATTCCTTCATTAAAACAACAATTATTCATTACCTACTACTTGACGGGTTATGTGACAGACCTTGGGAATATAAAAATGAATAACACATTAAATATCTCTTACAAAATCTGTGCACTTAATGCCAATTCACTCATGAAGATGACTTTTGGTCTTTTCCTCCAGGCCTACCTACACTTACTTTACATACAGTATTAACTATCTGAATGCTTTGGTTTCCCAGACATCATTAGATCTAAAGCAGCAAACCAGAAGCTGAGAAGGAGCCCTGGAAGCAGGTACACTGCTGGAAACAAGAAGAGAGTTTCCAAGTCTATATATCTAAATCTATCATAGCAATCAATAACCTGCACTAGCAGAAGCTACATAAAATCACCCAATGCTTTCTAAACTCTTAAGGACAACCTGCTCATTAGATATACCCATTAGTGAGCTATGCATTAGACTTCAATAAAAAACGACATAGAAAATACATAAACAGAAAAAATTTTTAAATGGGAGGGAATTTAAACTCTGTTGGATTTCATTACATGAGGAGATTGGGCACGTTCAGGGAGGTATGGCCATAGACTGTAACCATCGCAAAAATCGACTCAAATTGCTACAAAAGACTTAAACATAAGATGCAAAACTATGAAACTGCCATACCCATTAGTGAGCTATGCATTAGACTTCAATAAAAAACGACATAGAAAATACAGAAACAGAAAAAATTTTTAAATGGGAGGGAATTTAAACTCTGTTGGATTTCATTACATGAGGAGATTGGGCACATTCAGGGTGGTATGGCCATAGACTGTAACCATAGCAAAAATCGACTCAAATTGCTACAAAAGACTTAAACATAAGATGCAAAACTATGAAACTGCTAGGATAAAACATTGGGGAAATGCTTCAGGACATTGGTCTGGGCAAGAACGTTTTGGGTAAGACCCAAAAAGTATAGGCTACAAAAGCAAAAATAAACAAATGGGATATATCAAACTAAAAAGCTTCTGCATGGTAAAAGAAACAATCAACTGAGTAAAGAAACCTACAGAATGGGAGAAAATATTTGCAGACTTTCTGTCTACCCAGGGATTAATAATCAGAATATATAAGAAGCAAACAATTCAACAGCAAAAAAACAAATAATTTGATTAAAAGATGTAATGCAAAAAAGATATCTCAAAAGAAGACATACAAATCGACAACAGATATATGAAAACATGCTCATCATCACAAATCAACAGGGAAATGCAAATCAAGACCACAATGAGATATCATATCACCTCAGTTAAAATGGCTATCACCAAAAAGACAAAAAATAAACTGTGGTGAGGATGTGAAGAAAGGAGAACTCTTATACACTCCTGAAGGGAATGTACATTAGTACTGCCATTATGGAAAAGAATATGGAGGTTCCTAAAAAAACTAAAATTAGAAATAGCATTTGATCCAGCAATCCCATTACTGGGTATATATCTATAAAGAAAGGGAATCAGTACTCTGAAGAAATGTCTGCACTCCCAGGTTTGTTGTAGCACAACAAGAGGCAAGATATGAAATCAACCTAAGTGTCCATAATGGATGAATGGATAAGGAAAATGTAGTACATATACACAATGCAATATTATTTAGCCATTAAAAAAAAAAAAAAATGAAATGTTGGGGCCGGCCCGGTGGCGCACTGCTACAGTGCACCGCTTGAGAGTGCGGCGGTGCTCCCACCAAGGGTTCGGATCCCACATACAGACCGGTTCCCGCTCACTGGCTGAGCAAGGTGCAGGAGCGATGCCGAGGGTTGCGATCCCGTTGCCGGTCCCGGTCCAGTACGGGCACGACACTGAGGGTTGCGATCCGTTGCCGGACACACAAAAAAAAAAGAAAATGAAATGCTGTCATTTGCAGCAACATGGATAAGTCTGGAGGACATTATGTTAAGTGAAATAAGCCAGGCAAAGAAAGGCAAATATTGCCATGTTTTCACTCATATGTGGAAGCTAAAAAAGTTGATCTCATAGAAGTAGAGAAGTGGTTA
>NW_007736491.1:8394-9950 GCF_000696425.1 Galeopterus variegatus
ATGTTTTCACTCATATGTGGAAGCTAAAAAAGTTGATCTCATAGAAGTAGAGAAGTGGTTACCAGAGGCTGGGAAGGGTAGGGGGACAGGGAAATAGGGAGAGGTTGGTTAATAGGTACAAACATACAGTTAGATAGGAGGAATAAGTTCTAGCATTCAATAGCACAGTAGGGTGATCATAGTTAACAATAATTTATTTTATTCTAAAATAGTGAGAAGAGAGAATTTGGATTGTTCCCAACACAAAGAAATTATAATTTTTTGAGGTGATGGATATCCCATTTACCCTGATTTGATTATTATACATGTATCAAAATATCACATGTACCCCATAAATATGTACAGTTATTAAAAATGATTAATTTATTTTAAATTAAAAATAAGTTAATTTTTAAAACTGATAAAATTCCATTGCATGTTTTACAACAACAAAAATTCTTTATTAATACATGTTCATGGTCTGAAGAATACGTGTAATAACATATTCCAATAAATCTCTTTTAAAAAATTTAACAGCAAAAGTTAAGAGGTACCAAATACAACTTCATTTTCATAGGCATAAAGGTTTACTTCTGAAGGCAGTTCATGATTCCACATGAGACTACCACAAAGCATTTGGATGGAATATTTCTACCTCAAGTAAGCATAAGCCTGGTGCTAACATTCCCAGCTCTTTCTGTATAATTGTGTTTTTGTTTGACATTAACAGCACATTGTAAATCCTTTTAATCTTTGTGGACAGATGCCTCTGACTGAAAAGCAAAGTGCCTCTGTTACTTCTCATTTTGATTGCAAATTATTAGTCGCCAGTGGCTAGAACATCCATTAAAAGTAGCTCAACTGCAAAGCAGATTAGAAATATATCTAAACAATTCATCAGCTAATGCAAATACCACAGAGACAAAACACCACCTCTTAAAAATTGTTTATCAATATTTCTGGTTTGAATTCTACTTTCTAATATTCTAAAGCCTAAAAGAGTCTCTCAAACTTCATATACTTCACAGCATTCTGAAACAAGTGGGTCTTCTAGGACACACCCTGATAATAACCTCCTAGAATGCAGAAGTGGAAAGGGAATCTTATAGCTCATAGTTTTCAGAGGGGGAAGTAAAGTCCAGAAAAATTCAATGACTTGCCCAAAGTCATACAACCATTTGGAACAGAAATGAGACTGACACTTCCATTGCCAGACACCCAACACAGTGATCTCTATACTATGTCACTCTAGCTTCTATTATAACAGTTCTAGGATCGCAAGGGAAAAATAGATTCCATAAATGGTTGAAATCTAAGGTGTGGGGGAGGAAAGAGAGGAAAAAACAGAATAAACAAGTGGAAATAACATAAAACCTTATATAACACAAGCAATAAACTGCCTGTCAATGCTGAGATTTGGGGGCCTCCTAGACTGAAAGGAGAGAGCTGCTCCCAGAGGCCCTTCACAATTTAGTATGTGAAACGGGAACCTTTCTGCCTGCCTTTGTATGGCTAAGCTCAAGTTCATCCAGCAAGGCTCTGGGGTTTAGCACAGGAAGGAACCCACAGGCACCAAT
>NW_007736491.1:11631-13117 GCF_000696425.1 Galeopterus variegatus
TTCCACCTTCACTCACGGCCTTCCATCGCATTGGCTCCCCTTTGGCTCCTCCAAGGTGCCACACTCCCTCCCTTACCTGGGCAGCCACAGGTACAGTCTCAAACCAAATCACTCGCACTGCCCCCTAGAGCCCAATAAGGTTAATTCCTGCTAACCCTTCAGAGCTTAAGTCACTTCCATAGGAAAGTCTTCTCTATGCTCTGACAGTACTTTTTTCTATTACAACGCATTCATCACTCTTGCAATTACAAATCTAATTGTATAATTTATTCTTTAATACTTATCTCTCCCACTTGACTCAAAACTCTGTGATGGCAGAAACATGTTGGTCCCATTCACCATGTTATTCCCAGAACCAGACCAGTGTTTGGAATTAAATAAGGTAAGGGTCCAACAGTAGTACACATTATAAAAGCTGGAACAATTAGCATTAAAGGAAGCAGAATCATGTCCAAATATAGTTANGCTCAAGTTCATCCAGCAAGGCTCTGGGGTTTAGCACAGGAAGGAACCCACAGGCACCAATCACAAATTATATGTCTCTAGAATAACTGTAGCATTAATAGCAGCAGACAACTTTTTTTTTTTAAATTCCCACCTACTAAATTCACAATACCATAAGTATACTATTAACATTGTTCTACTCTGTTGGTTGAGAACATCAATGCCTGAGATCAAAGAATGTGCTCAAGGACAGCATACGCACCCTCTCCAGCTCTGTCTTATTCTAAACCTTTTCCACAAGTGCAGTTTAACTATTTTTAGCAGTGATGTCCTGTGAGCAAACGAAGGCTTGCAAAGCCCATTAAGTAAACTCTACTTAGAAGGGGGTCTGCTCTGAGTGCAGCTGGTGTGAGAGGCCGACAGGCCTGCCACTCCACTCCTGCCTAAAGCTCCTTGCCCCTGCCTCTGTCCCAGCTCAATGGCCTGGCTCCAGTGATGGCCTCAGAACTCCCGGGGCTCTGATACCTGACAAGAGAGATTTATGGGGTATTCTCTCCCATAAATATATCTCCACTCCACTTTGACTTTATTTACAATAAATGCTTCAGCTAAGTCCTCTGGATTCCCAGGAGAGGGGGAAAGAAAATCATTCACTCAGATGTTTGGCACCTGTTAAGTGGAAAGACAATGGCGAGTAAGCCGGGAACAGAGAAAAGCCGGATGCCCCACCACACTCTTCAGAAGGACATTCTCCAGCAGCTTCCTGCTGCCCAGGCATTGACTACACTTCAGGAGGGCCAGAAATCTGTTTGCTTTGTACCACACAGAAAGCAAACTGGAATGCATGCTTGGGAGGCTGAAAATTTTAAGCTATGTGAAGTTTTAAAGCTGTGTAAAATTTTTTTTTTCCTTTTTTTGTCTTTTTTTGTGTCCGGCAACGGTTCGCAACCCTCAGTGTTGCGCCCATACCGGACCGGGACAGGCAACAGGATTGCAACCCTCGGTGTTGCGCCCGCACCTCGCTCAGCCAGTGAGTGGGAAC
>NW_007736491.1:13612-15481 GCF_000696425.1 Galeopterus variegatus
ACATTATAAAAGCTGGAACAATTAGCATTAAAGGAAGCAGAATCATGTCCAAATATAGTTATGAATAATATCACCACTGGAAATTCACCACTGGTTACTCAGTGGGTTGATGAGTTTTCCAAAATGAGGGAAGAGTCAAAGACCAAGAGTCTCCTCTCTGTGTTTCTTTAACGTATGCTTATAGGAATAAACCTGAAATAATGATGCCCATCAGAATTTTTAAATACTATTTTTTCACAAGTCCATTTGTAGTGCCCATTGTTATTTGTTGAAACTCTGTGGACCCTTTCTTGCCAGCCTCCATAAAGCCTGTGGAATTCAGTGATGGGATATCCAGCCCTCTCATGACTAGCATGTATGAAACCACCCAAGTCTACAGAAATACCTTTGATCTTATGCATAGATCAATCAGAATGATCCAGATGATCCAGAAATATCAGTCAACAAGTATGATGCTATTATTTTTTTTCTCAAAGGATGCAAATAAGTGAGACTTACATATCACACATCCTATCACCTCAGCCTACTACTGAAAACCTAAAAAGTGGTGGGAGATGAAATTATCATAGTGGTTACAGGTTCATCATCATAACAGCAACAACAATGCACTTTATAGCAATCATGTCATGCAGTCCTCAAAGCAGCATTACAAAGTAGACTAACCTTAAAAAGAATTCCCAGGTGCCTTAAGTTCTCTGAATATTTTCAGGAAAATTGGCACAAGCAATAAAAAGAGGGTGAACGTGATCTTTTTAAAGACTGTTGACATTGTTACATTCTCAGATATCCAGGAAAATAGCAAAAAGAGAAAAGCCTGGAACGTGTGCTTTAAGGTAGCTAATGTGTACCACTCCTCTGTCTTAGGAGGAAGCACCAGTACCTGAGGGAAACCCCACCAACAGTGAAAAATCTGTCAGGATGCATCTCTCAGTTAGAACCTGGAAGATTCTGCAGTAATATTTTTGTGCTTACATCCAAGCAGGGCTTTGAGCGAGGTTTTTATTCTGGAGAGTGGAGTTAAGGTCAAAGACCCAGTACCCTCCTTCATGTGTGTTGTGGGATGGGAGAAACTTGTGTAAGAAATATGTTTTGTTTATAGAAACACAAAGATTGATTAGGAGAAGTGGTGGGAAGACTCTCTTAAAAATTTGGATCTATGCAAACTTTTTTTTTTTCTTCCTGGTATTTCTCTTTTCTCNTCTCTTAAAAATTTGGATCTATGCAAACTTTTTTTTTTCTTCCTGGTATTTCTCTTTTCTCTCCTTCCCCTTTTCAACAGGTGATTGGGAGCCCAAATTCGTTTCCTTAAAGGACAGACATAACAGGCATGGAGTTGCCAGTAGCCCAGTCAGTTAAGCAGCTTACATTCTGTGTTTCTGAAAGAAGGATCCTCTTCCTGTGCAACATACCTTCTGGCTCCAAAAACCAAAAAACAAAAAAAAAAAAAAAGAAAGAAAAGGTGTCCTCTCTGCTCCTGGAACAAAACTGATAAGAATAGAAATGTAGGTGTCTCCTTCCCTGGTCCAGCCGAGTGCACACAGAGCAGGGAGGCGCCCAGCCAGAGAAGCGTAAGATCCACAGAGAGCACATGCCCTGCAGTGCTGGCCTGCAACCCAGCAGGTAGGCCTCACCGCTGCTGCCTGACTCCATCCCCAGCCTGGCCAAGTACATGCTGACCAGAGAGGCACCTCCCCGGAGAGGCCCAAGACCCGAGGGGACCATGCACCCAAGGCACTAGTGGCCAACCGAGCAGACACTGAGGCAGCCATACCAAATTGGTGGCCCTGCAGCATCCTAGCCAGACAATTGTGTCAAACCAGTGGACCATGAAATCCCCTGCCACAATGACTAAACATCAAAGGAAAGATA
>NW_007736491.1:16994-17770 GCF_000696425.1 Galeopterus variegatus
CTCAGACAAACAAAAACTGCAGGAGTTCACTACCACACGACCAGCCTTACAAGAAATTCTCCAGGGAGTACTGGGTTTAGTACCTGAAAAACAACCACCACTGCCATAAAAACCCAAGAAAAATCTAAACCCATTAGTAAAATAAAAATGGCAACAATTAAGAGAAAACAAACAAACAAAAAAGGTTATCTACAACCCAAGGAACCAACAAATACAGAAAACAAACAGTAAATCAGAAAGAAAGGAACAAAAGACACTTAAGAAACCCAAACAAAAATCAATAAATGCTAGGATTAAAACAACACTTTTCAATAACAACTCTTAATGTAAAAGGTTTAAATTCCCCAATCAAAAGACACAGACTGGCTGACTGGATTAAAAAGGAGGACCCAACTATATGCTGCCTTCAAGAGACCCACATCACCTATAAAGACTCACATATGCTAAGAGTGAAAGGATGGAAAAAGATTTACCATGCAAACAGAAATGAAAAACAAGCTGGAGTAGCTATTCTTATATCTAATAAAATAGACTTTAAACTAAAAACCATAAAAGAGGTAATGAGGGCCACTACATAATGATAAAAGAATTGACCCATCAAGAAGACATAAAATCATAAATGTATATGCACCCAATGTTGGAGCAGCCAGATTTATAAAGCAAATTCTATTAGACCTAAAGAAGGAAATAGACACTAATACCATAATAGCAGGTGACCAGAACACCTCACTGTCAATATTGGACAGATCATCTAGGCAAAGAATCAGCAGAGAAAC
>NW_007736491.1:17990-19998 GCF_000696425.1 Galeopterus variegatus
ATCATTTTCCAGGATAGATCACATGTTAGGTCACAAATCAAGTCTCAACAAATTCAAAAAAGTTGGAATTATCCCATGTATTCAGACTACAATGGATTAAAATTAGAAATCAATAACAAATGAAATTCTGGAAACTATACAAACACATGGAAATTAAACAGCATTCTTCTTAATGGCATATGGGTCCAAGAAGAAATCAAACAGGATATCAAAAAAACTATTAAAACTAATGAAAATAATGATACATCATACTGAAACCTGAGGGATACTGCAAAAGCAGTATTAAGGGGGAAATTTACTACATTAAATGCTAACTTCAGAAGAATGGAAAGAAGGCAAGTAAACACCCTAAAACTTCACCTTAAAGAGATAGAAAAACAAGAAAAATCCAAACCCAAAGTTAGCAGACAGGAAGAAATCATTAAGATCAGAGCACAACTTAATGAAATTGACACCCAAAAAAACAAGAAAAAGATCAATGAATCAAAAAGTTGGTTTTTTGAAAAGATAAATAAAATTGACAAAACATTAGCATGGCTAACTAGAAAAAGGAGACAGAAGATCCAAATCACACAAATTAGAAATGAAAAAGGTGATATTGCAACTGATACTTCTGAAATACAAGGAATCATTCAAGACTACTACAAATAACTATATGCCAACAAATTTGAAAATCTGGAGGAAATGGATAAATTTCTGGACACACACAAGCTACCAAAACTGAGCCAAGAAGATGAAGAAAATCTGAACAAACCAATAACAATAAATGAGATTGAAGCTGTTATCAGAAGGCTCCAAACAAAGAAAAGCCCATGACCAGATGGATTCACAGCAGAATTTTACCAAACATTCAAAGAGGAATTTATACCCATTCTTTATAAACTAGTCCAAAAGATAGAAACACAGGCAATTCTCCCAAACTCATTCTATGAAGCAAACATCACCCTGATACCAAAACCAGGTAAAGATACGACTAAAAAAGAAAACTACAGGCCGATATCCTTGATGAATATAGATGCAAAAATCCTCAATAAAATACTAGCTAACAGAATACAGCAAAACATACCCAAAATTATACACCATGATCAAGTGGGATTCATCTGAGGGGTGCAAGGTTGGTTCAACATCCACAAATCAATAAATGTGATACACTATACTAATAAAATCAAACACAAGCACCATATTATCCCCTCTATAGATGCTGAAAAAGCATTTGATAAGATTCAACATTCATTCATGACAAAGACCCTCTATAAGCTAGGTATAGATGGAAAAGTATCTCAACATAAAGCCATATATAATAAACCCACTGCCAATAAGAACATGAACTAGACACTCTCACCACTGCTATTCAGCATAGTGTTAAAAGTACTAGCCAGAGCAATCAGAGAAGAGACGGAAATAAAGGGCATCCAGATGGGAAAAGATGAAATCAAACTCTCCCTGTTTGCAGATGACATGATCCTATATATCAAACAACCTAAAGCCTCTACAAAAAAAAACTCTTGGAGTTGATAACTGATTCCAGCAAAGTAGCAAGATACAAAATCAGCACACAAAAATCAGTAGCATTTCTATTCTCCAATAGTGAACATGCAGAAAGAGAAATCAAGAGAGCTTGTCCATTTACAATAGCCACCAAAAATATAAAATACTTAGGAACTGAGTTAACCAAGAATGTGAAAAATCTCTATAATGAGAACTACAAACCACTGCTGAGAGAAATTAAAGAGGACACAAGAAGATGGAAAGATATCCCATGCTCTTGGATTGGAAGAATCAACATAGTGAAAATGTCCATGCTACTCAAAGTGATCTACAAATTCAATGCAATCCCCATCAAAATTCCTATGACATTTTTCTCAGAAATGGAAAAAAACTATCGAGAAATTTACATGGAATTACAAAAGACCAGGCATAGCCAAAGCAATTCTGAGCAATAAATAAATAAATAAATAAATAAAGCTGGAGGCATAACACTACCTGACTTTAAACTATACTACAAAGC
>NW_007736491.1:20998-21327 GCF_000696425.1 Galeopterus variegatus
GGCTGGACACAGACTTCATGAATACAACCCCAAAAGCACAGGCAACCAAAGGAAAAATAAACAAATGGGATTATATCAAACTAAAAAGCTTCTGCACAGCAAAAGAAACAATTAACAGAGTTTAAAGACCACCAACAGAGTGGGAGAAAATATTTCCAAAATATACATCTCATAAAGGATTAATATCCAGAATGTACGAGGAACTCGAACAACTTTACAACAACAAAAAAAGTAACCCAATTAAAAAATGGGCAAAAGAGCTAAATAGGCATTTCTCAAAGGAAGATATACAAATGCCCAACAGACACATGAAAAAATGCTCAACATCA
>NW_007736491.1:21459-23265 GCF_000696425.1 Galeopterus variegatus
GTATATCTGCACAATGGAATACTACTCTGCTATAAAAAAGAATGAAATACTGCCATTTGCAGCGACACGGATGGACCTAGAGAGAATTATATTAAGTGAAACAAGTCAGGCACAGAAAGAGAAATATCACATGTTCTCACTTATTTGTGGGAGCTAAAAATAAATCAATAAATGCACAAAAATAGGGGCGGGGGAGAAGGGAAGAAGACACCGCAATTACGATTCCTTGAAGTTGATATGATAAGTGAACAGAAAGGACATTGTTTGGAGGGAGGGGGGATAGGGAGTAGGGAAGTAGGTTTCGGTAATGGGCCCCAATAATCAACCACATTGTATATTAACAGAATAAAATTAAATTAAAAAAATAAAAAATAAAAGAAATGTAGGTGTCACTGAGAGAAAGACCAGGAAGTAGGTTTCGGTAATGGGCCCCAATAATCAACCACATTGTATATTAACAAAATAAAATTAAATTAAAAAAATAAAAAATAAAAGAAATGTAGGTGTCACTGAGAGAAAGACCTTGTACCTTGCCTCCCCAGAGAGGAATCCAGGCAGAGCTGACCAAAGCCACTCAGCACCTCCTGAGATTCAAGGGCTCAGCAGAGTGGGAAAGTAGCATTGAGGACCAAACGTGGCACAGAAGTGCTAGAGAGAGTCGCCTGCCAGCCTACCAGGAAAAGGGCCCTCTAAGCAGTGACCAGAGTGAACTGACAGCTGAAGACAGGTGGACCTCCCACAGAAAAAGTCAGGGACCCTTGTGGTAGGAAGAGCTCAAAATAAATAATCAAACTAAGCTAAAAAAAAATTTTCAGCTGTGATGGGTACCCAGTACAATAATCACCACTGCAAATAACAATTAAAGGCAATCAGAGAAGTCATAATAAATGCATCCCCCACCAGCCCAAGGGCTGACAGCCCCACAGGACATTCAAGCCTCCGCTCAATAGTGCACTGAGAAAATCTATCCTCGTTACCCTTTCCTAGCTGGGTGAATGCATAGCAGTGGCCTGCAGCCTGTGTCAACCCTTTTTAGCCCCAGCATGATTGAAATTTCCCAGAGTGCTCTGTGGGAACTCAGCTTACAAAGAAAGTGAATTGAAGAAATGTCATTTGAGTTATGGGGGACTTTACATTTACATAATGAAAATAATAATTATTATGAGGTAGAATTTATCATTTGAGAGACTTAAAGTTAGCTCAGACTATTTAAAAGAACATGCTGAGCTTTAAAAGTTCCTGGGGATCAGGGAGGACTATGCTGTCCCCCTGCCTTTCCTGGGGCAATCATCTCATCCCAATCCAGCTGAACATACCACATCATCACTCAGGATTTCCCAAAATGCTTTCAGTAAACAAGGAAGGTCCCTGTTATGAAATAAATTTAAGAACAATACAGGATTAAACAAACTTAAAAGTTTTCTTTTATGAAAGACTACTTCGGGCTTTTAATACACATTGTGAATCCCCAAGAATTTATCCCTAGTGGGCAAAGGTTCACAAACCTCTTTCCCTTTGTGACTCTATTACCGGAGGAAAAACAAGCATGATGCTTTCCTGTTGTTACATGAGATAGGTGATTGCTTTTTAACCACAATAATTACAAGTAACATGAAATGAAAACATTTTTATAATTTTAATTTTGGGATTCACATCTCATAGATTCAGATTAAAATCCAGCTTTCAACCTGAAGTCTCGTATGTACATCATTCCCCAGGATATGAACACACAAAGTCACAAAGTGATGAACACATCAGAAAAATCCAGGGACCTGCCACATGTTCACTAAGAATGAGGATGGATGT
>NW_007736491.1:24537-26749 GCF_000696425.1 Galeopterus variegatus
TATATATACATCATGTTATAGTATAGTATACTATTCTATATTTGTATATTTTCATAGTGCATCTCAATAGCCACTGCTAATATGCATCACCTCAATGAATAAATGGACTGCCTATCTGCATCCCCTGTCCCCATCCCATCACCAACAAACTCAAGGAGGCTTCTTCTGCTTCTCTTCCTTGTACACAGCAAATGGATAACTATTCCCCTTAGTTAAAATATGGCGATTCTGATATCCAACATTTAAAGAACTTCAGTTCTTTCTCCATATAGAGACCACACAGAAATTGATGAAACACAGAAAGATACTTCTGAACCACCCAAGAAAGATTTATTTACATTCATTGCTATTTTAGAGTAAACCATACTCCGTTATATTCCTGTTCGCCAAAAATCAATACTTAATTCATGATCTAGATATGAAAATTTAATGTTGACCATCACATTCTACTCCCTGGGCACCAACTTACTGTAACACACTATTAGAACTCTTTATTTCCCTTGTGATTCAAGAGAATTAGTCTGAGCACCTCATAATTCCTATCCTGATAAAACCCATTATCAAAGCTTATACCACTTTGAGGTAATTGAAGTCCATACTTCCTAATCTACATGAAGATTTAATGAGGATTTCTTTTACTCTGCTCAAGACAAATGTAGTCTCGACAAAGAATCCCTCTTTACTTCTTTTCAGCTGACCATATAAAGCATGGGGTATGTTGGGTGCCCAATCTACTGGTCTCAGAAAGAAATAGTGCTATGTCTTGGACTGTTCATCTAGAGGAAGAGAATAATCAAAATACACTTTCATACTCAGTCTGAGGGAATTAGTTATCCCATAGCGCCTGTCTGCCTTTCCATTGGAACACATTTCTAAACACTGGCCAGACCTCACGGTTCTCTGAAGAATTCCTTTGGGAGTGGACCCCTCCACTGTTCCTCCTTGACCTGCTTCTTTCTTGTGGCAGTTACAATAAGCAATGGAAGCACAGCATCGCTCACAGTGCCACCAAATCTTTTGTTCTGCGATGGAGGTGAGGATTACAGATATGAACGTTTTGTCAGTGGTCTGGAAGCCTGGCTGCATGGGCAGTAGGAAAGAAGCAGAGGTTCAACAGGAGAAATCAGCTACAACCAGAAAATCGGCACCTGCCCTGACTGTCCAGGAATGGCAAGTGGGTAGAAACACAATACACAGTGGGCAGCCTCTGGCCATACTCTCTGATAACTTAGCCTTACGTGCTTAAGTTCATTTGTTCTTCCATATATCTGAAGGAAAGAGTCAATAACTGCAAATACTTTAAACTGGAGAAGGCAAGTTTATAGAAAGTGCTTTGGAGCTATAGAGACTTTGGTCCAAATCTCAATTTTGCCATTCAGCACTCTGGGACCCTAAGCAAGACACTTTTTGCCTCGATCTCAATCATCTCATTCTGTAGGTTTGTGAACACAGAGATCATGTATGAAAAGTTCTTGACACAGTGCCTGGCACAAAAAGATCCCTGAATGAGTAACAGATCCATGTAGAAGGAATTGTCTATTACCAGGCTCTTGATCTAACAGGTGTTTCTAAAGTTTGGCACTTTTGACATTTGGGGGCAGAAAATTCTTGGTTGTGGAGGCTGTCCTGTGCATGGCAGGATGTTTAGCAGCGTCCCTGGCCTCAACCATTTAAATGGCAGTACCACCACCCCACCCCCCACCTGGCTATTGCTAAATATCCACAGGGGAGGAAAATTATCACAGTTGAGAATGACTGATTATTTTACACTATATCATTTAACCCTAACAAAAATCCTAGGAGGTGGGTGACTTTTCTATTCTACAGAGAATCCACATTATCTATCCAGGATCCCAGCAGTAATAGGGGAAGATCCTGGACAGTGAGCCAAGAGCTTGAACTCCATTCCTGTGTTCCACATCTTTAAAATGCATATTTTAAAGAAGAATAAGACAAATGTGTATATTCATAGTATGTATATTCATTGATGTATATTTAGCAAGCTAAGTCCAACTTCTGGGCTGCCCAAAGTAATGTTTATTTCATTGTGTGCTTCACCTGTCCTTGATTTTTATTAACCTTCAGATAAACAAATTTTCAGAACCATCCCTCTCCTTTCATTTCAGTGGTGCTTCATATAGATCCACTTTATCTTCCTCATCCCCTTCTCTAGAAATAATCTCCAGACTTTGAAATCAAACAGGCTGGATGT
>NW_007736491.1:27310-28759 GCF_000696425.1 Galeopterus variegatus
GCTTCCTCAACTCTTCTCTGCAGGGCCACGGCCAGAGGCAGTAGGATTCTTTCCCCTCCATTAAATGCACCCTGCCTATCCACATCCTTAAAAAGATTCATCTTATCTTCCCCACAGAAACACAATTTAGGAATAATCCAACTTCCCTAACTAATTTAATGTAAATTAAATATAACCCAGCTGCTCCATTTAGTCTAAGACTAAGGAACTTTGGAACAGGGCCCAGCAACGCTGCTTTTTAGTGGCCAAGGGCAGTGACAGTTCTTTTCCAAGGAGAGGGGCCAGAGTTATCAGCAGTGTGGATTTTCCATGAGAGAGCACTGAAAACCTGCTACCTAGCAGAGAGAAATGATTTGTTTTCATCAGATAGGTTTGAATGTGACCATTTAGCTTTTAACCCCTTCTCTGAAGTGATTTTGAATGAGGAGGTTTTAACAAGATGCTTTCAAATCTCATAGAGAAAATGTCGTATATTTCAATCACTTTCCACTCTTATAACTTCAAAAACCATGAAATATTCTTGTGAAAGGACATTTTTAAGGACATAAAGCCCCTTAAATTTCAAACTACATGCCCAATTTGGGCCCAAAACACACAGTGAAATGAAAAACTATGGGTCAGAATTATAAATTGTATTACGATTTTACAAGATAAAATTATCATCATCATCATCACCATCTGATTGATTCTCCAAAGAAAGCCACCAACAAAACATTTTTATTTTTCTTAAGCATAAAATAAAATAAAAATTTTAACACATAAATATGAACGTTTGGGATTATCCTTCTCATAGGTAATACAACCCACAGTGATTCCANACATAAATATGAACGTTTGGGATTATCCTTCTCATAGGTAATACAACCCACAGTGATTCCATTTATCCATCATCCCGGACTTAAAATATCCTCCTTAGTGATCCTAAAGTTATTTTAAATGTCCTCTGATTAGCCTTTTCCCACATTTTCTATAAGACTTGCAGCTAATATAATCTACCATGTTTATACAACCTTGTCACACAATTGGAAACGTGAGAAAAAACAATCTTAAAACACAACCACTTAGGGCAGAAAATACTTTAGCCAGATAAATCCAAATTTATATTTTTAACAGATGAAAAGAGAGAGGGAAAAGAGCAGAAGCAGAACTGTGATCCCCCCACTCTGGCAAAACCTGTTGAGAAATAAAAATAAGACCTCTCAAACACAGAGGTGTGAAAAATAAAAATAGCAGACTGTATTTACATGGAAAAATAAATTGGATTAATACAGGCCTGTCTTTTCAAATAAAAATAGAGTAACCACAACATACTATATACACACATATATGTGCATATATATACAAGGGTACTTCAAAAAGCTCATAGAAAAATAGATTTGAAAGATAATACAAATCTTTCCATGAATCTTTTGAAGTACCCTCATATATGTATGATATGTGTGTGTTTGT
>NW_007736491.1:29669-60528 GCF_000696425.1 Galeopterus variegatus
TATATATATATATATATATATTCAGTTCAAAAAATCATGCTTTCCATTTTCATATGGCTCTTCATTAGTCTAAGAATCTAGTGTTTGTTTATAGTTGGATCATTTTAACATATAAGGATAAAATATTCTGAGTTGGAATAATACACACCTATATAATATATTCAACTCAGCATTAAGTACTATAAATAGTATGTACAGTACTAATTATAGTACTCACATAGATAGACTTAATTTAATTCAGTGTTAACTGCTATGTGGAAAACATAGATATCAGACTTCTATCAGAAATGCCAGAAATAGATATTTAAGATGCCATCTCTGCCCTCAGATTGCTTAGAATCCCCCAGGAAAAGAAGACTTAGTCAAAAATAATGTTTATGCAAAGAATTATGAGGTAGTTATGCCAACCAATGTGCAAAGGCTTTCGAAACACTGAGTCAGAAAAATTACTCAGAAAACTGGATGTTTCATGGATGGCAGAGTATCAGAGCTAAAATTTTTTTTTTTTTCAGAGAAGGAGCAGAGAATGGGAGCAATGTGAGAGCAAGGGCAGAGTAGTTAAAGGAACTCATTAGCAAATGGGAGATAAGCAGATAGAGAAAGGTTCAGCCCAGCTACTGTGAGAACAGACAGGCAAGGAATCCAGTAGGGATGAGTAATTGTCCCTCTAAACCAACTGCCTGGAATTACACTACGCAAATACTTAAAGGTTGCTTTGCATCTGTGGTAGCAACATCCTTTCAGTGATAGTCCTCTACTTGGGTAAGTCCCCCTGGGAAGGGAATGCACACACCATTCTGATTTAATACTTGCACAGTAACGTTCTTCTACAGGCACTATATAGCAATGAAGATATTTGAAAACAACCTATTTAAGCAAGTCTACTTGTAACAAGCATGTCTTTTTATGTTTCTGAAAATCATATTTAGAAAGTCATAATAGGTCTTTCAACTATACTCAAATGAATAACCACTTTCTGGCAACATTGGTAATGATAATATATTTCCTTTCTTTACAGATTGTTGCTCAAAAGTTTGATAGTGTAACTGAAGAGGAGGCATGAGTATTTCTCTAAAGAAAATTGCAAGTATTATGTTTGCCATGTTGTAACAAATATGTAACAAAAAGATTATGTATACTGACTTTTCATTAAAAGCTCTGTGGACATTTGTATATGGCTATTAAGCAGGATGTATGAGGAAACAAAGATTACCTTTCAAAGAAAGAAATTGTAAAGTAATTCCATTGAACATTTCGATATGAATAGGGAATATTTTATGTGAATTAGTGAAAATAAGTAAAAACTGCAGCATTCACGATGTCTTAAAAATACTTATATTGCATAGTATTTATGAATCATTTAATCTTTTTTTTAAAATCACCTAGTCATTTGTTTTACGTGTTTGCACATTTTGAATATATGGAAGCATATTTTATGTACTTGAGAGCACTGCGGATATCGTAGGTAGTATATCATCAAACTACCACTGCAGCAGTTCCAAGGTCAAAGCTATTGCTTTTGGATTTGATACATTTTGTACATGATTTATGGATTAATTTTATGGAAAGTATGTAAGCTATATGTCCCAAAAAGCATTTTATGGTATTATAACAATAAAACATTATAGTTATGGGCGCCCTTCATCTAGGCATATCAAAGCCCTTTCCTGACATTAGTTAATCCTTATAATACCCCTCAGAGGAAAGGAACTATTACCTGCACTACCTTTTTTAGAACCCAGAGAGCACTGGGGATTTTCACAGGTCCACCTGAGGTTAGAGCTACTACAATTCATCAATGTACTATTCACTCATTCTACCTATTAGAAGCCCTAGGCAAGGTGCTAGAACCTGGGGTTAGGTTGGTACAAAACAGCAGGAGCACTATCCCCGACCTCTGTCCTATAACTTACCCTGTAAAGTGTAACATGTTTTACTTATGGGGAAAAGGCAATATTGTAACATTTATCTACAACGTCACCCCAGCCATCTGGAAGCACAACCCCCTACGATTTCTTCTAGCAGCAAAAAAATTAAGCTTCCAAGCAACAAAAATGCATCGGAAATAACAGAGCTCCTCATGCCATGAAACTTACTGAGAATTACTACACACACATCCCTAACAGATGTTGGTCAATTGGTTTCTAAACAAATTAGTCAAAGTAAAATGAGAAAAGAGTGCAGTTAAATGGCTGTTAGAAGCAAGCACATCATAAACAGCAAAGATAACACACATAGCCTAATAATAAGAAAAAAGATACACATACCTCCAAAAAAGGCAAACAAAATAGCTCAAAGTTCACAGCAGTCTGAGAACATTTAGTATCGGGGGCTGAGAATGCTGAAATTCATTCCTCCCTGATGATGCTGTAGTAGATTGTTTCCAAATGTCCAGCCCTCCCTGTATCCCTAACCTTTGCAATATGACTTTGCAACAATTCCATCCAGACAGAGAGTCTGCTTCTCCATCCCTGAAACTAGACTAGCTTCGTGACTGACTTTGGCCAAAAGAATACAGTGGAAGTGATTGTCAGTTCTGAGAGAGACCTCAAGAGGCCCTCTGCGCTTCTGCTCATGGTGTTAGAACCTTGTTAGCATTATGTGAACAAGCCAGGGCTAGTCTGCTGGAGAATGAGAGACCACATGGAGCAGAGATGAGTCACCAGTTGCAACCATCTGAGATCAACCAGCTTCTGGAAGACCCTCTAGCTGACTGGAGATGCCAGAGAGCAAGTCAATGTTGGCTGAGTCCAGCCCAGACTCTTTATCTAGTAGAACACACCCTTTTTACTGATATCTGACTATACTCTGGATAAGTCTAATGTAATATTCCATATCCTGGAAGATGACAAACTCCAAAGGAACCATCCCTGCCCCCATGTGTACATTAAAATATGTTTTCCTAAGCCCTTCAGTGAGCTATAAGATCTCCTTTCTCTAAGTTTCTTGCATGCCCCTCTCCTGGAGTATTTATTTTAGTCTGCATATAAAACAGACAATTTTTGTACTTGTGTTTATATATGACACACCCTTCTCTACATACATACACTCATGCACTTGTGTATACACACACACATACACACACACACAGTGCCTGGATATGTTAGAAAATCCTTGAGGGCAAGACCTGTTCCTCATATACCAACATGTTCCCCATGGGTTGTAGCACAGTCTTATACAGAGCACATATATATGACCAATATGAGTTGACTTAAGGCACATCGCTTCTTATCTTAGTTACTAGAATCCTTCAACAAGCAACAGGTTCCTCAAATTTATAATAAATCAATTATTTCCAAAGCTATGCTCCATGGAATATTAGTCCTATCAAATGTTCTATATAAATGGGGTGCCATGACCAAATAGCTTTGAGAATCACAAAGAAAATTAACTCTTCCTTTATTTTTACTTTTCAGGTTATCCTCAGGAGATGTGAATTTTGGGATATTATGACTAGTATGTTTGCATATCTTTGAATGTATTTAAAATAGAATATTAATTCTCAGTGATTTTTAAAAGGTGAAAAACAGAAATAACCTAAATGTATAGCAATAAGATAAAGGCTGGATTTAGTCTTAAAATAGGAAATCTTTTATGCATTAAAAAATGCTGATAAGGGCATTAGTAAATGCTTATGATATTATTCTAAGTGACAAAATAGGGAAATATTTTACATATATACTTTATAGATATGTACATATATATCAATTAAATAAAATTTACATAGAAATACATGGATATAATAAACTAGAATACTAACAGTCATTTTCTTTGGTTGATGGCATATGAAAAATATATATATATGTATGTAGATATTTTTCTATATCTTCTAATGTAACATAAAACAAACAAAAAGTCAATTCTAGGTCATCAAAAAGAGGCAAAGCAGTGTTTACCTCACTAGCTCCTACCTATTTCACAGGTTGAGCTTAGATACTATTTCCTCTGGGCAACCACCCAGGATCCCATATTGCAGAAGGTGACCTTCCTGAGAGCATCCACAGCATGCTGTCTCCTCCTATGATGGCACTTATCACCTGGCATTCCATTTTCTCATTTACTTGTTCATGTACCTTCTAGACTATAACCTCCCTCTTTCTAGATCATTGCTGTAATTGCAGTGCCTAGCCCAGTGACTGGAAACTGGAGGGTGTTAAATAAACAATTCACTGAATAATTGAAAGTTTGGATGTTTTCTCATTTCCTAAATGTGCTGCCTATAGTGTGAAAAAGATAATGTAATATCTGTATTCTGGAACAACAGTGAAATTTCCCTGTAAATGATATATTTTATTAAGGCAGCTGATTTTGTTGATAAACTTGTCAATAATTTATATTTCCTATGATATTTTATCTACAGGCAATTTCCTTCACTCCGGGTTTAAAGAGTAAGAGGGATTCCTGCCATTTGTTATACAATTTTATCAGCATGACTATCTAAGCACTATAATGTTACACTTGCTTCTGTTTTAGTCTTTCCATTTGCTTCAGATTGGAATACAATCCTCTAAGCTTATAAATATAGAACAGTGAATTGTTCTGACATAAAACTCCTAGTTAGATTCAAAAACAACCATTTTAATAATGGAATCTGTTTAAATTCTGGAAGTAAAACACTCTTCAAATATTCTCAAAAATTCATGATATGGTATATATGTATAGATATATACATATATAATAACAGGAATAATAATAATAAAGATTAGTTGGGAACTCTGCTAGGCAATATACTACATTATCTCATTTAAACCTCACTTAATGAGGCAGATAGTATAATTTTCTCTTGATGACGGGGAAGTTGAGGCAAGTGTCCTGAGTTTACAAGCACAATAAGTGTCAGAGCCAGGGTTTTAAACCTCAGAATATACTTTATTAATCTTACTGTCATTCATTCAACAAATATTTACTGAGTGCTGACTCTAAGCAAGACATTTCTCTGTGTCCTGAGAATGTACCAGTGAACATACAGAAAAGTCCCTCGACTCCTAAAGCCTGCATCTCAATCATAATAGACAGAAATTTAAGCACATGCAGGTGCACATACTGTGGCAAAGAAGGCTGAATATCCACCAAAACCTATATTTCCTCTTTTATAGAATACATTTGTTATTGAGGAGCAGTTGTTCAGTGAGAGTTACATTTTTCAGCTCCTCTTGCTTATAGATGTGGCCACGTGATTATTTTCGGCCAACAGAATGTGAATTAAAGAGTTTTGTGTTGCTTTTGGCCAAAGGCATCAAGAAGAGTGTAATTCTCTCTTCTCTTTCTCCTTCTGTGAGCTAGATGCAGACAATAATAAAGTCCTCAGGAACAGAGGAGTCTCCTCATGCAAGATGCTTGAGTCTCCAAATCACTACTTGGAAGAAAGACACATGCCAACCAGGAAGACCTGCCCAGGATTGCCCTGTGAGCAAGAAATAGTCATCTATGGGCTTAGTTATTGTATTCTGAGTTCTCTTTGTTGTAGCAGCTAGCACTATCATAAACCATACAGAAATGTATACCTTGATTTGGGTGCTATCATGAAAATAACATAAGTATGCATGATTAATTTAATGGCCAAGTACTGAGTGGCATGAAACAGAAATCACAGGCTAGAAATAAGAAGACTCATGTTATACAGTTACAAAAGATTGACAAAGAACCTACTGAGCCTATAGTTCCAGGGAGCTTGGCTTTTGAGGGTTAGTTTGTGTTGGCTTATCATTGCTGCTTTTTCCAATGTTTTCTAAGAAATCGATAAGCTCAGGGGAAAGTTGACAGAAATTAAACTAAGGAATTTGCTGGGATGGAAAAGACAAATGATCAATGACCATAAATATTAGGAAATGAGACTAAAAAATTAGGACAAAAGCTTATTAAAAATTATAATTTAAACCAATAAACTCAGCTGGAAATAAAAATAAGTTTACAAGTGTTGTTTTCCAACTTATACATATTGTTTCAGATGCACACCAGGTAACCATCATGAGGCTGAGGGCAAGAAGCATGGGTTTGAGGAAGCAAAGCAGCAAAGCAGACTCAAAAGGGACATACATACACAATGTAACTGTGGAGGGGGTGCAGACACACAACATTGATTGGAAGCAAACGGATCAAAAGGCAAATAAATCTTGAGACAAATATATTGCCAATGAAGCCATGAGGCTAGCCTGTAGAATAAGCCTTGGATTCTCAAATCCTAGGATTCCCAAAGTTTCACAAAAAAGAAACAAGATGCAGAAATTGCACAGCCTCTAAGGAACACATTCTCCACAAGCTTACATCAGATATGGGCAGAAAATTGGGCAAGAAAGAGCTTCTCAGAGGGCAAAGCAAAGAACTACACAGAACAATGGAGAAGGAAGCTCCTCCCAAATGCAATCTAGATTCTGACCTAGAATTTCCTTCACTGGAAAAGCAGAGACTTCACCATCCCTGTCCTGAGGGGTTCCATCATTGCTCTGGACTGACCACCACATATTTCTCAATCTTCCCTTTTCTGAACGGGAAGCGTCTTGCACATATGCTGTCCCTGTTCTATCATTTTATGTTAGAGGTGGGAGAATGATAGCTCATCATTTAATTGAGTCATTTGAACACAAGAAACCACACGTGGACCTAATGGAAGGAACTGAGCATTACTCAGAGATTCTGGACTTTGAGATGGAAGCAGCATCTGAATGGATCTTGGGTGGTCTCACTTGCCAAGGAGGGCATATTCTTTATGTGAGAAGAGAGGTTATGCACAGAAATTTGTGTCCAGAGGAGAAGATGTGGCAGAGATGGCTAATCTCTAACAAAATCAGTTTCTCTCTTTCCATAGTATATTATGATGGTGGTTTGCAGCTTGCCAGTCAGGAGCTCTATGCCCTGTTACTCCCACCTCCTTGCCAGTAGATGAGGCCATGTGATGAGTTATCAACAAAAGAATCTGAGCAGAAGTGATATGTACGAGTTCTGGGCCAAAGATATAAGAAATGAGCTTGCTTTCCACACACTCATCTTCCACTTCTGCCAACTTCAGACTCTAGGGAGTAGCAGAGCCACAAGATGAAAGGCATCTGGGGCCAATAGAGAAGAGCTGTCCACCAGCCAGAAGCACTTACTTTGACCGTGAACAATAAACAAACTTCTATAGTAGCAGAATCAGTGTACTACTTGGGGATCTATTCGTTACCACCACTATTTGTTACCACCATTGTTACCCTAAATAATCCACATCCACACATGAGACTTCAAATAGGGAAATAGGAAGAAAATAAAATAGGGCAATGTATAGAACCATATCCTGATGAGCTGGGATGACACACTGAGATGCGAAGATCAGAGAAGGCCTCTCTGAAGAGGTTACATCTTAGTTGAGAAAGGAGTCTGGCAAAATCTGAGACAAGTATGTTGGGCAAAAATTATAGCACATATAAAACTCTTAAAGCATAAACTAATTTGATGCTTTTAAAGAAAAACAAAAGGCCAATGTGAGGAAAGCAGAGTGACAAAAGGAAGAGCAGCAGGGCCAAATAATGTTTGGGTCTTACCGGCTTGGTGGGAAGACTGGATAGATTTTTACCCCAGAAGGAAACTCTCAGAAGGTTTTAAGCAGAAGAGTGACATAAATGGTCAAGTTCTTCGTTCTGGCTGCTGCATGAAGAATGGCTTCTAGGTGGGCAAGATGAAAGAATAAGGTCAGACAGGAGGCTACTGAAGGATGCTGGGAATGAGACAATGGCGTGGACGGTGATAACCTGGTCACATTAGGATACAACTTGGAGCTAGAGCTGAAAGGGTTTGCACATGGATGAGATATCATGGGTGAGGAATAGTGAGAAACCAATAATACTTATATGTTTGGCCAGAAAAGTTGAGTGGATGGAGGTGTTACTTGATGAGAGGAGGAACCTGGGAGGAATATTAAGTTGACTATGTATGGGGAAAAATAGAGACTGTGTGTGTGTGTGTATGTGTGTGCATGTGTGTGTTTACTTTTAGCAAATTACCTGACATGAGCTATGTATTAAATATCAATTTTTAGTATAAATATGCTAATCTCTGTTGGTATCCTCTATTACAATGGAAGGAAGAGCTAATTTTGGAGGTTTTTGAGGGGCCTGATAAATATCACACTCCCCTTCTTCTCCTAAATTTGAAATCAACTAAGAAAAAACTCCAGGAATTAGTCACAGAGAGATCTAAATACTATTTTTATAGTTGGTAATGCTAACAAAATCATATAAATTTACACCTTCAGCCAAGTAGACTTGCTAATACTAAACCCCACCTCCGACCCTGACACAGGCAGCTTTGAACAAAAGGATGCCTACACAGTAGTGAAGTCCCTAAACACACAAAAGAGCATATATCAATACATGTTTTCTGAGAAACAAACCCAGGAGGGCCTGAGCCACAATACCTGGATTCTTGTCCCAAATCCACTACCAACCAGTTAAGTCTGCTCCATTTTCCTGAAGAGAATGTGAGTTGATAGATCAGGAGTCCAGGAATGTTACCCACACAGAAACATAAAGAAAAGAAAAAAGATTTTTTCCCTTAAAACGAATACAAATAAGTAAATGTTAGAGATGTTTGGAAAACATCTATACAGGATACAGTGAGGACCCGAGGAGGTAATCTTCAATGAAAAGATACCATTTCAAAGAGCAAGGTATAATAAATGGCCTTTTGTCCTTAACACCTTCAACCCAGCTCTTGGAACTCAGGAGCAGATTGAAGCAAAATTGAGATTTTACCTCATTTCAGATAGTAAAAGAAGAAGGAAAAAGAAACTAGGAGGGAGAAAAGAAATGTCTTATCCATTTGTTGGATTTAAAGTGAAATCCTGTTCTCCTACTTTTCAATCTTGTATGATACAGGTGGCTCATACCCACAGGGAGAAAATGTCACACTTCTCCCAGCTACACACTGCCAGCTGCCACCCCATCACTACCATCACATCTCGCATGCCCCTGATGATTTACTGACAGGCCTGATAATTCCCTCAGGAACTACCTTTTATCTTATTCATTCTTGACTAGCCATTTGCCCCAAGGGATTAAATAGTCAAACTATGGGAAAAGAGTCCACAAGAAGAAAGGAGATAGCCTGTATGAAATGCTTCTGGTTCTTGGGCGTAAGGCTAGCTCAAAGTTCCTTCCTTCCCTGTAATTTATGCTTAATCTGTTAACTAAAAAACATTACTCTTAGATCCTTTCCCCATGCTTCTGGGGCTCTACTCTGAATTGTAGGGAACTACATTTGCCAGATTCCCCTTCTAATATCGGTTCATCTGCTGCAAGACACTGACAGATGCTGAAGGGAAGGGGCAGAGGGAAACCCTGGCAGCTACCAGTCTGTCTCTACTGTCTGGCCCCACTGGACAGCCATTCCTTCTGCAGTCCCAGACCCTGACTGGCAGCCTCCAGCATGACAGTCATTCCCACCAGGGAACTCTAAGAACACCCCTGCTCCTGCTCATTGTCCCTGTACATCTAGGAAAGGTGACACCTTCCAGTGGTTGTTCATTTCTGGGATGGTTTTGCATCCCCTGTTTAGCTTCTCAGGTTTTTCATCTCCTGTATAAACAATTCCCTATTAAATTCTTTCTATTGAAAAATCTAAAATGTTTTCTTGTTTACTGACTGCAGTATATCTGATAAAGCCAATCTGATAGAGAACTGTGTATTTTTGTTTCTTTGTTTATTTATATTCATTGTACCAGGGATTGGCAAACTATGGACCATGGGTCTGCTGCCTGTTTTTGTAAATAATTTTATTGGAAGAGAGCCATGCTCATTCAAGAACTGTATTATCTATAGTTGGTTTTGTCTTACACTGGCGAGTTGAATAGTTGCAACAGAAACTTTATGGTCCACGAAATCTAAAATATTTACTAGCTGGCCTTTAACAGGATATGTTTGCTGACCCCTGCACTAAATAAAACAAGGACCTCCATCCAGAGGCCCAGCTGGTTTCTATGATCATTACAGTCTAGACCATCACTGGCCAGTTGAAATATATGAATATATGAGCTATCAAGTAATTTTACATTTCCTTGTAGTCAGTCACATCAAAAAAAGTAAAAAGAAACAGGTGAAATCAGTTGTAATAATATATTTTATTTAAGCCAATGTACCATATAATCCTTTCAATATGATATCAATATAAAAAATACAAAATTGAGATTATTTTTGTACTAGGTCTTCAAAATCCAGTGTGCATTTTACTCTTACACCACACTTCCTTTTGAATGCTAAACTTTCATTACAAGTACTTGATTTCTACACAGTTTTCATAAAATTTACAGTTGAAAAAGTAGATCCAAACTACACATGTATCAGAATTAATAAAACAAAAAATAATAACAACACTAAATGCTGGGAAAGATGCAAAGAAACTGACTCATTCATACATTATTCTTGGGAATGCCAAATGGTACAACTACCCTGAAAACAGTTTGGCAGTTTCTTATAAAATTAAACATGCAACTACCATAAGATGCAGCAATTGCATTCTTGGGCATTTATCCCAGTTAAATAAAAACTTAGTTCACACAAAAACCTGTACATAAATGTTCACTGTAGTTTAATCTGTAATAGCCCAAAACTGGAGAAAACACAGATGTCCTTTAACAAGTGAATAGTTGAACAAACCGTGGTACAGCCACGTCATGAAAAATTACTCAGCAATAAAAAGAAACAAACTATTGATACATGCAACGACATGCGTAAATATCAAATGCATTAAGTAAAAGAATCCAGACCCAAAAAAGATACTGTACAGTTGCATTTATATAGCATTCTTGAAAATGACAAAGTTACAGAAATGGAGAACAGATTAGTGGTTGCCAGGAGTCAGGGATGGGGGGATGTGGATGTGACTATAAAAAGGCACATGAGGGATCCTTGGGGTGATGGAAATATTCTGGGTCTGATCTGATATCAATGTCAATATCATAGTTGTGATATTGTACAATAGTTTTACAAGCTGTTAACATTGGACAAACTGGGTAAAGGATACATGGGATCTCATGGTACTGTTTCTTATAATTGCATGTGAATCTATAAAATAAAAAGATAAAGTTTTTAAAATAGTAGATTCTTATAGCCAACTTTCTCCAATAAATGAAAGCTTTCCAGTAACTGAACCAAATAGCAGTTTTTAAGTCTAAATTAATTAAATTTAAATAAAATTAAAAATTCAGTCCTTAGTTGCACATGTCACATTTCAAGTGCTCAATAGCCACATGTGGCTAGTGGCTAAAGCATTGGATGGAATAGCTCTAGACCCTCTTTGGGGACTGGAATGGCTAAATATGTAGCCAAACTTGAGCCATTAAATAGGAAAATGCCCACACAAAATGACTCCCAGAAAGCATACTTCTTACAAAGAAACACACATTTCTACTCTAAAACCTCTGCAGTTCCAAAAGACATATTGAAGCCTCCAAGGTATTAAGAACTAACCAATTGTGACAAACTGCTTATACGGATGCATTGTTCTCTAGACAGTCCCTCGGCCAACTAACATGATGCTGTCTCATGGATAAGATATACATTGCTTCCTTAAACTCCCTTTTAAAAAGAATGTATAAAATAATTATTTTAGGTCACAGATTTTCCAACCAACGCTTATTTCTGCATGAACAATGAAGTTCAGTATGACAATGAGTAGTAATGGCGCACGCTTACAAAAGAGAAAGCCACTGCCCTGCTCAGGAGGTCCCTGTCGTTGACAAGTTGATGAATGAAATTGGAAGACAAGGCAGACAACCCAGAGACAAAGTGAAGGCATGCTCATGGTTTCTCCATGCATCTGGCTGCCTGCCATACAGAAGGGTCACCAGAGGCAGGCCGGGATGCTTTCTGTCAATAGGGCTCTGGAGAGGGATGTGCAGGGTGCAGGGGTGTCTGCGCTGTACCGGGACTGCTGCGATTAGCTTCTCAATGAAATAATGGTGGATCCTGGCACACCGTAAGTTGCTGTGCTACTTACATGCATGCTTCCATTAGTGAGGCTTGAGTGAGGTATGCTCCTTCAAAATGGACAGCAATTGGATCAGATTAAGAGAAAATAAGCAGGAACAATTTCTAAAGGGATTGCAGCAGTTTGGCAGGTCTGGAAAGAAGTCCGCAGCCCCTCAGACCAGCATTCAAGATCCTCCACTATTGGCACCTTTCTGCCTTAGGGATTCAAATGCCACCATGCTGCCTCAGAACAGGGTGTGGATTACCCCTGTATCCTTGCTTATGCTATTCCCTCTGCCCACAGAATGACAGCTGTTCCATCCTTTAAAAAAAAATTAGGGTCTTATTGCTCCTTTAAAGTCCAGTTAAAACCACATTGCCTGGAAATCCAACCCAGCTGTAAATGATCTTGCCTTCTGCTGGATTTCCATAGCTAAAAATAATAACTGGTGCCATTCATTGGGCAACTGCATATTCCCAGTTCTATGCCTGGCATTTTCATGCTCCCTAATTTAACCCTCACAAACCTTGGGAAGAAATTATTATCCCCATTTACATACGAGTAAAGTAAAGATCAGAGATATTGAATAGCTTGACTAAAGTTGCACAGCAGGTAACTACCAGAGACAGTATTCAAGCTAAATCTTTTATTCTGTTTCCAAAACCTGTGCTTTTTATCCCTGCACTATTCTATTAACTCAGGACACAGTCATTTAATCAAACAACATTTACAGAGAATCGGATAGACACCAGGCTCTGAGCTAGGCTCTAAGGACACAATAAAAAATAAATTACAGGGCCGGCCCGGTGGCGCACTGGAGAGTGTGCCGCTTAGGAGTGTGGCGGCGCTCCCACCGAGGGTTCGGATCCCATGTGGAGACCGGTTCCCACTCACTGGCTGAGCGCGGTGCGGGCGCAACACCGAGGGTTGCGATCCCCTTACCGGTCAGTAAAAAAAGACAAAAAGGAAAAAAAAAATTAAAAAATAAAATAAATTACAGGTGCTTACAATACAACTATGTAAGTGCATTTGGTAAAGATATGTACAAAGTATAAGGCTTCCAAAAGATGTGACATTTATGGTGGGTTTGCAAGATGTATGAAAGGTTTACCAGGTGGACAAGGCCTGGTCAAAGGCAAGGGGTAGGGACGTGGGAATGTGAGATGATGTATTCTAGACAGAGAAAATGTATGTGCAAAGGCAAAGAACTTTAAAAGTCCACAGGGTATTCAAAATACTTTAGCAGCATGCAGGGAACATAGTCAAGGACAGGTTACAAGGGTTTTCTTTGTTACAAGCATGAGCTGGAAGTTATTCTGTGGGTAACTGAGAGCTACAAAAGGATTTTTCAGCAGATGATCGGACCACATGAGCACCTCTTTAATTTATTCAAGTATATATTGAGTACCAGGTATTGTGTTGAAACAGGACACGTAAATAAGAGTTTCAGTCAAATGGAGGAATCAACTAAATCAACAATTACTTAAAAATCCTAGCAGAGTGTTATGGAGCACAGAGGATGGGGCACTGGTTAGAGTGGAGGGAGGTGGTGGGTTTTCTGGAGGAGATGTCACACTGGAGGTGTCTGGAGGATGCACTGGAAGGAGTGGAGCATTGCAATTGTGATGAAAATATATTTGAGGATTATTTCTTAGAAATGATTCAAATATCTAGTCACTTAATGGAATGGTGGCAGAAACAAGGAAGAAGTAGAGGGAAGAATCGGGCTGGAACTAAAATGTTCAGCCATCTGAATTTTGGTAATACCAAGATACTGGAAACAAACAAACATAAAAAAAAATAGTAAATCTGCAGAGGAAAGAGTTTGTGTTCAGTTTTATAAACAATAACAAGAAACTGCCAATAGTTCTCAAACAAAAATAAAATTGAATAGAAAGAAAATTTGGGGAATGGGATAACAAAATGCCAGATAAAAATAACATCCTATTTTTTTTAATATTAATGATTAGATTACTTAGCTAATGATGGTCATTTAGCATAATAAATCCAATTGCTTTCTTGTTCCACAGATGTCTTGTACTGTGCAAACTGAATTGCCTGCAGATTTGAAGCTTCCACTTATAAGTGTACAATGGAGTTTTCCAGAAACTATATCTTGTTTGATGACAGTATCACTCTCAGAGTGAATAAAATATGTGCTGTGTTTTTCCAGAATTTTCCAAGCTTTAGGGTGTGTGTGTGTATATATATATACATATATTTTTTTTCACATTTCCAGAGATTGTCTCAGTTTGCACTCAGTACTTTTGTGCTCTCACTAGGTTTCTTTGCTTCTTACTTGCTATCACCTTTGCAGTCTCATTACCAGCAAATCATTGTTTGGAAATCCTAAAAATGTTTTATGCCTATTTGGGAACACAGTAAGAAGTATACTTTGTTATCTTATTTTGCGATATTTTAAAATATATTTAAAAATTTTTTCTAAACTTTAAAATACTATCTATAAGAATTATTTTTGGATTTAATAATATTTTATTCTAAAATAAAATAATTTATACTATTTTCCTTATATTTAGGAATAGATTGTTTTCTTTAAAAAAGAAAGAACTGAAGACTCACTTTCTCAATACTCAGCACTGGCAATCTATGTCTAACGATGCTAAAAAAAAATGTTCAGAGTTCTTGATTCAGGAAAGGGAGGGATCTATTGCAAAGAAACTTAAAATGAAAATAAGAAAAAAGGTGTCTTTCCCTCAGCCTCACAGATGCTATTAATTTCTCTTATCATGTATCTTATAGCAGAACCTTCTAACGTGTTATAATGATGCAAGCCGAGGCACAGCATTAATTTTGAATCAAATTGCTCAGAACTTAAAGAAAAAAGAACTGGATATTCTTTTTTGATACGATCTTTAAAAGTTAAAAATGGTTTTGTGCAACTTTTCAAACTGTAATTGAAAAAGCCACGGAAGCTTCTCACAGGATAAGACGTCATAATGGCGGTGACCAGAAAAGAGCCCACAAGACCTGAGGGACTTATGAAGGCTGCAGGAGTGACAGAGCATTAGGTATGTCCTGACATCAAAATGTTTGAGAATCGAGAATCTACACTTCACCTACATCGTCAGTTCTGCTGGACGGTCTGTTTCTGTATTTGCCATTTCCCACTTAGATATTGTCCCTGTGATAGTGAGTAGATGATACTGGCCACCTATGATGCCATGAAAACCGGTCATCAGACTTACACTCCCATGTCCTGCTTCCTTTCCACCCCACAGGAGCCATCCTGTCTTCCCGTCCTCCTGGCTAACATTGGTGGTCCTTCCCTCCTGTTTTCTCAAAGGGTACATGCCTCTTTTCCAATCTCTCCCCAGAATTAGTTCCATACCCTGCCCCACCAATAATTAAGTTTTTCTTATAAAGAGAGAGAAAAGAGGTGGCGGGAGGAGGGAGGGAGGGGGGAGGGGGAGAGAGAGAGAGAGAGAGAAAGAGAGAGAGAGAGAGAGGAGAGAGAGAGAGAGAACACAGAAGCCCCTTCTTCCAATGCCTGTTTCACCTCAAGTTACTCTTCCATTTTTGTTGTTGTTTTCTTTCTGGTTAAGAATACTGGATACATACTATAAGTCCACGATGCTAGAATGCAAAAACCTCTAAAAACAACAATAAACAAATTTTAAATTTTGTGACTTATCTAAGGGGAAAACCTGATTTGCTAGTTTGACAGCCAGATCTCATGGAAAACTGACACTTGGAGTGAATATACTCTGCAGCGGAAATAGCGTGCTGGAGGTGCTGTGTAACATAAAGCATGTGTACATTGTGCTACAATTGTAAAAGTGTAAAGTATCTGCATTTTGAAAGCATCTAGCCTCATGAATGTGAGGTAAAGAATTGAAAACCTGCAATGTATTTACACTACATGCTTGATTAATACAGACACTGATAGGAAACACTAGGGATTTCCTACTTAAGAAGTTCATCTACAGAACTGCAGTCTAACTCATGCTACAGCACTACTTAAAAGTGCATTAACATGTCTAGACACTCTTCATATAGCATTTAATATGCTCAGAGAATCCTGGGCCAAGTATAGAGAGTTGTCTTAATGAAATACACCTTGATAATTCCCTTGAGAATCCAACAACAGACAGAATGAGAAAATAACCATGGGCTGCCTCTCTCCCTGCCAGGAGCTTTGTAGAGCAGTCTTCACAGAAAGGTGTGTGTAGTGGTGAGTGGGTTTCACAGCCAGATGTGAATGTTTGTCCAACTTACTAAGGCGGTGAGTAAGAACACATGTACTACCATCCAAAGTCATGGCAACATGGATGAACTTAGAGAAAATTATGTTAAATGAAATAAGCCAGAGAAAGAAGGAAGGAAAGAAAGAGCAAAGTGGTGTGTTGGTCTTGCAGAGACAGAGAACCCACCTAGGGATATAAAGTGGAGTGGGGGAAAGAGAGAAGGGGAGGGAGGACGGGGATAATTAGATGGCGGACACAGGGTATAATTGCAATTTGTCGTAATGGTCATGCTGCCAGTATGGATCTGGCCATCACATCTTGGGCATGAGTGGTGACAATCAGCTTTGTATCTCATGAATATTAATAACAATAAATAAAATAAAGAAAGAAGGAAAGAAAAAGAAGTAAGCCAGGTACAGAAAGAGAAATACCGCATGTCCTCACTCATAAGTGGGAGCTAAAATATGTAAGAAAGAAACAATCAATCACAACAATACATTGAACTTTCAAAAAAGGAAAAAAAAAGAACAGAACTGTGGTTAGTAGAGGTGGAAAAGGAGGTGTTAGGGAGAAATTAGTTAAGGGTCACAAACATTGATTATGTTTTGCAAACATGAGAATACTAATTATCTTGATTTGATCACCACATATTGTACACATGTATTGATATTCAAATGTGTGTCCCACAAATATATAAAATCGATTATGCCCCAATGAAAAAAAAAAAGAAGAGAAAAAGTCACAGCCCTCTAAAAGGTGTAACTTGAGAGAGAGGGTAACAGACATTTGTGAAAAATATCTCCCAAAGTTTACTAGACACTATTTTCTTATATACTCTGAAACTTTCATATTTATTGTTATTCCTTTAGTTTAGAAAAAAAAATAGGGCCACCATTCTGCAAAAAACCACTGTCAAAAATTCACTTTTATTATTCGTTAGGTTAGGAAAGCTCTCAAGGGTCCTTTTTTATCAGATTATCCATCCGGCAAGCCTCCATCGGTCTTCGGCAGTGAACAGCAGTGGAAGTGAGACTGAGGGATCTGAGGTCAGGCCAGCTGGGCTGGAATCCTCATGTGTGACTTTGTGATGTGATTTAACCCTTCTGAGCCTCTGCTTCCTCACATACGAGATTAGCACCTACCACAAAGGTTCTTGTGAGGGTAAAACGTGATCTTCCGTGTAAAGCGTTTAGCACAGTGTCTGACACATAGTAAGCATTTAACAAATGTTATTGTAGCAGGGTATGAACATTCAGACTCTTTTATTATGCAAATTTAATTATTCCGTTTTTACCATTCACTTTTCCAGAATACAAATATTTCCATTTCTCTTCATCTCCTGGGAGGTTTGGTTCATTAAGCCTTCCCTCCTTGCAAGGAAAAGGAATTGAGGTGTTTGCCATGAGTTGGGGCTCTGAGATGTATAGGACATCAAAGTCTACTTGTGAAAGACAGAGAGAGTGGCTGTGTTTAGTGAACAGATAAATAGTCTGAGAAGCAGGAGGCGAGGAAGGCTTTCCCGAGATTAGACAGAGACTGTAAAGTAGGGGGCAAAGGGGCAGGAGAGGGCTTTAGTTTTGGAATAGTGAGGACTCAGCTGTCATAACACTGGCTGCACCCAGGGAGGTAGAAATTACCTTCAAGGAATAAAATATGGTATGTCAAAGGAGCATGAAATTTATGGAATTTTAAATGAAATCTAAAATATGGTAAGTCAAGGGAGATGAGCCAGAGGCCTCAAGGTAGCTATCACTAATGATTTCCAGTTCCACCATGGCACTGAAGCAGCAGAAAGCTGCAGAGACAATGGATGTCTCAGCAGCAACCTCTGAGGACACGCGAGTGATAACTAGAAAGGCCCCAATACTGTGGCACCATTGCAGGAAGGAGGACCCCCCAATGCTAAACAAGTTGAATCTCCTGACAGTCCATCAGAGTCATTCAGAGTCAAAAATAATATTGACTCATAGAAATAAGTAAAGGTCGTGTATCTTGAATATCTGGTGCTTAGAATGAGATTCATGTCCTCTAGTTATTATTATCACTCTGTACTGCCATTGCGCTGGGCTCTGGGTACACAAGAGTAAGAAGAGATATGGTCATGGCCCTCTGGGAGTCTCTAGCTTAATGAGGGAGACTGACATTGTAAAAGCAATTTTAATAAGTGGTGATAAGTGTTATGATGCAGGACGTATGAGACAAAAGTGAATTCAAGGGAGCAGAATCAAGCCTAAGGGCTGATGAGGGAGAGGCCAATGCTGAGCAGCCTGGCTTGGGAGTTCCTGACTACGACGGGTATTTAAACTTTAATGAACCAAATAAAAGTACTCCAGGGCTGATACTACTTGAAAATTCTAAGCGGACGGAATAGTTTTAAGTAACTAGGCATGGCTTGGACATGTTGTGGAAAAGCAGCAGAGAACAGTCAATCCTGGCCTGCAGGTGAGGAAATGTGTCTTAAGCAAAGAGCCCAGCTCTAACTATACACACCAGCACCAAGGAAAGGACTGCCATCACACAAGTGCCCAAGCACAAGACCATTCTCAACACATTTATTCTGCAGCATTATTTTCAACTCCACTGCACTGTGCTGATGGAACCCTTATGAGAAGTTACAGACACACATGAATGTTGAGCACAGGGTTTAAATCCTGACTTGACCCCATCCTAGCTACACCACCCTGGATGAACTGCCAGTGTCTTTGAACTTTACTTTTCTCACTAGGAAATCTTTTTTTGTCAAGGCCCTGAGTTTTTGGTCAAATTGAGTCTATTAGCACAAGCACAAGAGGATGAGATTAAGGAAGAACATAGGAACTTGACTGCAGGACAGGCAGTCAGGTCTCCCAAGGGAATGGGCACAGAAACTGTAAAGCTGTGGAAAGCACTCTCTCTCACTGGCTGTCTCTCTGCCTCTGCTTCATGTACCTTCCACATCCTCTTCTTTCCCAACATGAAGGACACAGTGGACTGTGGCTCCCCATAGCCCCCAGGTTTACATTTCATTAGTTACTAGCAGAGACTAACTCCTTTTCATGAATTCTAATTCCTAATTCCCGGGAGAATATCTGATTGACCCTGTTCTGCCCAGAGGAGGCAAGATACATACCCCAGCCTGGATCCTAGAACCCTTCATGAGGCAGGACAAAGAGTGGGGGTGAGGGGGTCTTAAAGAAGGGTCTCTGGGTTGACAGGAATCCCAAAAGGGAACCATCTACAGGGAAATCTCACAAATGCTTGTGTTAAGGATTCATCAGCTGTATTTGGAGTAGCTAGCACATAAAATACTCAATATATTATAACCTTTGTACTCTCAGAAAGAATTTTGTAAATTACTAATTTTATTCAGAGTTATCCTGACCAGCAACAATGTATCTGAGTCAGCATGGAGTTTGGTGCATGAATTACTGACCACAGAGGCCTTTCTCAGGTAAGTCTATACCCCAGGTAGTTTATATCCAGGTATATTTGGAAATAAAACAATTAGCTTTACTATTTAAAAGAGTGTACTTGTGAGAGAGTATGAGATAGGCCCATGTTTCGGAAATCCCTAAGCCATCTGTTAAATGTGCAAATGAAAGCAGAAGAAGGACTATCCATCAGAAGTCCAGTGAACACACTCGGAACCTTGAGTTGTGGTGTGCTGTGTTAGAAAGCTGTGGTTGTCCTATGCTTCTCAAAGGTCCTTCAAAGGTCCTTGAGTTGTTTGTCCAATGTTTAGTAATTTCCGAATGCCACATGAGTACTGAACTTACTGAACAACTAGATATACTCTGAAAAACAAGTCATATTTGGACAGAGAAAGAATTGAATAGGAAGGCTTTTCTATTAACTTTGCCTTCAACTGTTAAACCAAACCATCAAATCATAGAATAGCACACGTTCGATTTACCTAAATGGATGTCCCTTCCCATATATTCCCCTCAAAGGACCGTGTTACCAAAAATGATCAAGTTCAGAGTCTTAAATGGTTATGTAACCATCCTTCGCAGGAGGAGCTAGCAATTAGGTGGAGTTTTGTTGCTGAAGTAGACCATGTATTTAAAGTGTTCTGATTATCCAAACTGTATCATTCTAGATTGCTTGTAAATTCATTTCCACCAATATTAGTTGCTGAACTTCCATGGTATTAGTTATGCTTGAATTGTACATTGGGTTTATAAGAATATAATTTCTGAAAATGATTGATTCTTATGAAGACTGTATACCATTTGTTATTTATCACTTCTCCTGACAGAGGATGGGGTTGTTACTGAAATTTTTGGAAATAGGATTGCTTATGCTAAATTCAACCCATTACTTAATGAATGTCCTTATGCCAAGTATTTTTCTAGGTTCTCCATGAAGATGCAAAGGCAACTAAGGCATGATCTCTCCTTCCAAAAAATTTATAATCTAGTCAGGATAAAAAGATGTAAACCTTTTTAATAAACAACAGTGAGCTCAGCTAATGGATGAAGATAGCAGTGATCAAACAGAAAAGAATCACAACAGGAGTTCAGAAGAGATGAGAGCAGGCTGCAGTGCTTAGGGGAGGCTTTATGCAGGAGGTGAGGTTCAGCTGGGTCTTAAAGGATGGCTGGTATTCAAATCACTGGATAAGGAAAAGGAGCTTGTGGTGATGCACAGGCAAATACGAGTGCAGGTGGCAAAAGCATTGCGCTATGCACATATGAGACACTATGTACAACATCTGAGAGACAGAGATTCAGTTTTCAGCCAGGGCTGATTCCACCTCCACCTCCACCCCGGAGACATTTAGCTATGTTTGGGGACATTTTTGACTGAAACAACTGGAGAGAGGATGCTACTGGCAAAGAGTATGTATAAGTCAGAGCTTCTGCTAAACAGACTGCAATGCACAGAATAGCCTCCCACAACAAAGAATTATCTAGCCCAAAATATCAAAAGTTTGAGAAACCCTACTATAAGAAGAGCTTGAAAAGGATTTGAAGAAGCTCAATAAAGTTACTTTCTTTATACCAACAGAGAGAGATAAAAGGGGGAGAGGGGCTGTTCAGGAAACAAATAGTATTTCAAGTTTTAGAGGTAAAACCTCCTCACAGAGGGCCTTAAATGCAGACTGGCTGGATTAAAACCACAGTTTTCATCCACTGTATTGTCAAAATCTCAATTTCAAAGCAAAAAGATCTACCCCTAGCCATGGAAAGTCTTACACTTCCATGTTAGTCTCAAGGGGAACAAGGTCAGAGAATGTAAATAGTTCAGCATCACTATTAGGAAGATGAATCAAAGTATGAATTCTACTAATGACGGGCTAATAACATCACCTTGATGATAAGGTTAATCATGATAATGATAAAAATTATGATGTTAATCATTTCCTGAGAGGCCTTTCCTTGCTACTCTCCATCACTCTCATACCACTTTGCTTATATTTTCTTCACAGCACTTACCCACTTACCACCACCTGAAATTACAGAGAGAGAGATGGATAGAGATGGAAAGATAATTTCAATTCTTATCAACTGGCTGGGCCCCTAGAATGCAAGTTCTACAAGGGCAAGAACTTTGTCTAATCTATTGCCTGCTGTATTCCTGGTCTAGAGAGTACCCCAACTGGGCTTTGAAAAGTAAGCATTCATTAAATAGTTAGTAAAAGAGTAAATGACAATAACATTTGTATCCTGTACACTATTACAAAACACCTTCAATTCCTTCATTCAAGAAATAACGTGTTGGCACTGTGGCAGAGACTATGATAAGAGAGAGAGACGAGCCTACCCCTTTCACACAGCACAGGCCAGCAAGAGCGGCAGACACGACCAAGTGCAACGAGTATTCTAATGCAGAGTGTCAAGAATAAGACAGAGGAGCATAGCAGGGGCCTTTACAGTGCCAGGAGAGTAAGACATTACTGTTATTTTGGTTTAATCAGTGACAAAACAGCAGGTCATAGAACTTAGCTGAATTGTTCCAAGTCATCTAGTTGAGAGGTAGAGATGAGATTCTTATAAGTATAAACTGACCACTTAGATATGAAGGTGGACGTAGTGTTACTACTTTGAAGTACACGTACAACTGAAGTAGGAGCCCTATCTCCACTCTGACAATATCTAGTTTCTTCCACTCCTACTGGCTGTGAGGGTTTCCGTGCACAATTCTGTATCTGTTTGTAATGGGTTACACATCTCCTCAAATCAAAATGAGCTGAGATGTCTACGACAGTGAGGTGACCTTTTGTCAGTGGTTGGCCAGCACTGCACAGGCAGAAGTCCTCAAGCAGAGGTGTGGGAAGGATGGGAGGGGTTGATGGTAGGTGGAGAAGGGAAAGTCACCTCAATTTACTCAGAAATAGGTAAGAGAATTGGGTTTGGGGAATCAGTGTTGCCCTCCCACTCTAAAATGACTAAATAACACTTTCAGAACCCATTTAAATCTAGAACAAACTTCTGTATTCTCTGGTAAAGGTGTTAATGTTTTATGCTGCAGCAATAGCTGCACTTATTTCTTCAGAAGATATTTACTAAATGTCAACTACATGCCGGACATTGAACTCATTCCCAGGACACATCTGGCAATGTCTGCAGACATTTTTGATTGACATGAATGCAAGAGGATAATTTCTTGGTATCTAGTGGGTGGAGAACAGATATGCTGGTAAACATCCTACAATGCAGGAAACAGCTTTTGGCAACAAAGAATTATCTGGTGCAATCTGTCAATAGTACTGAGGTTGAGAAACCCTGCTGTAAACCTGAATGAATATCAAAGAAAGACCTCCTGCCCTCAAGGACTCAAGACAAGCAAAACCTGACAGCCGAATGCACGTAAGCCCCATAGTGGAGTGTCTAAAACTCCACAGTAACACAAAGGGAGCAATTCCTATAGCCAACCACCAAAGGAAAATCATGGTTCTCCACACTTAGTCTCGGACACTTAATATCAATCTCATATCATAACTAATCTGAGTTTTAAATGTTGGGGCCAGATATCGCATGGCCCCAAAGAGTGAATTGATTCCCAATGATTTTTAACTTATTCTATTCCTTTCTCTGTAGAAGAACAAAAAAGCCCTGAGTGGCATATTAAGTGTAGAGACTAGACTTGTCAGAACATTTTTATATCAACTTTTGCAGAACAGACCAAGCTGATGTTTCAAATAATAGAAATTCCACTGTAGTTTGTACCTGTATATAGAACAAAGGACTTCGTTCAATAATGAAAGAATAAAAAGAAATGACTTTAAGGTTCCTTATGTCTCCACTGATTAACAATGGCTCAATTAACGAACTGTTATTATCTTCTTCTTATACAAGGATATTTTTATTGTACTTTCAAAATTTGTAAAATAAAAATGTTTCACAAATTGCAATGTCCATGAAAATATAAGGGTTTCTGTAAAAAAAAAAAAAACAAGCTCTTACAGAAATCAAGAGTTCCTATCTCTTTATCTCTTTACATTGAACAGAAATACACACACACACCAGAAAAATCAGCCGCATCAAAAAAAAAAAAAAAAAAAAGTACAGTCAAATTTAATCTTATTCAGAGAGACCTAGAGAGACCTTACTTCTACCTGGTTAACTAAAGAACTACACCAAGCACTTTGGGTTGTTCATTAGGTCATAAATTCAGTTTTCTTAACAGCTAATGAAGACATTTTATAGGATGACATCTGAAGACGCAATGTACCCTTAGGGCTGAGAGATTTGTTTTGTAGTTTTCCTTTTGTTGAAGCTGATGTCTTTATTTTTTTTATTTAACTTTTTTCAAAAAGGGCTTCTTAAATTACTTTGTTTCCACATGTTCAACTCTCTGTCTGCCAGAGGACATTCTCATTAAGACATGTTTCCTCCCAATCCTCTATCATTACACCATTCAACAATGCAATGAAAGGTTGCAGAATTCAGAAAGGGCTTTCATACTCTATTGCAAATTGGAAATTTTGGTCAGAGGGTATTTCCCTGATCCAGTCCAAATACAGTTTTATTTTTCTGATTATACAGCACTCATTTATGCCTTTGCTAGTAGAGAATAGATTAGCTATGAACTCATTAAGTCTTATAGTCTTGACAGCTTATAAAATTTATCTGCACAGCTGAATCCTCCAACTAATTTTTGCTGAAACCAAGCCAACTAATATCAGCCATGCTCAGATAAGTGGTCCACATATCATTTCATTATTTTATAATGGATATTTGTTTTATAGACATTAAAAGAACTAATAATGGTATCAATTGACCTAAAATTAATGTGATACTTAGGTGATTCATAGTTTAATAAAAAGACTTCTGGCCTAATGAATTCATCAGTTCTTTGCCCATGCTTTTCATTGGCAACATGATCGCTATAGAAACATCACTGTTGCTGTATGCCTTAATTTCTGCTCTCTTATGTTGCCACCAAAATGGCACAAGAATGTTTCTCTGCAATTATCTCACTGTGTTGTGTCTTTACAACAGTTAATGGTACAAGTATAGAATTCAAGTTCTGGCCAGGCCACAAACTTTATTTCTCTCTCATTGATGCAAATTTTACAGGCCATCTTCTGTCATCTTGTACTTTCTTCGTGAGTTGTTTATTCTCTGATATGAAGATATATTGAACTAGGCACCTCTAGTCTTTTCCATAGAGTTTCTGCCTTCATTTCTCCATTAGACAGACAGTCATCTGTTTTAGATGTTAATGTGATTCAAATCCACAGGAAACTCTCAATTGCTAAAATGCTTCATAATACAATTTAAACATTCCTGTGATAATTAGTATACATTTTAACTATCTAAATATTCCCAGGCATAACATAAGCTGCCCACAAACTCTCTCCCTTAAAATGACAAATGTCATTTAACTAATTTCATTCACTACTGCCCAATTTTGCAACATAAATGTTTACTGTTTTAAAACCGAGACAGCCTACATGTTTACACTCAGGAATGTATGCCTGCATGCAAATTTCCACTATTAGGCACAGGCAATAATGTGACATAGAAAAATTTTTAGTTACCCTAATAGATTTACATGTAATACCTTCAAAACTAAGAGGACACTAAGATTATTGGCTTGTCATCTACACAACTAGGAGCAAAATGTTTTCAACAGTACTGATTGCAGTAAAATTTACATCTTTATCATGGAAAAATTCTCTTCAAAATTTTTATGTCCCAGATTTTGACATCACAGTTACATAGAGTCTAGTATTACTGCTGGTTCAAAAATATTCAAATCCATGATAAGATGAGAAATATTTTAAAACACTATAACTAAAGAGAATATAAAAAAATAGAAAATGCAAAATTTGCCCCTTAATGTGGAGGGTATTTTCCATGTGAAATCACTTTGTCAAATGTAAAATATCCAACACACATGAAATGTGACATATAATAAACATTGAATTAATTCAAATTTCATACATTGTTAACCTGGGATGAGATAAATGTTCAATTATTTAGGTATGTCTCATTTATTTCTAAAAGGATTTGAGGGGGTTGGCTACGTTTTCTGTTTCAGCATTGACGGTGGAGGGTGGACAGGCAGTACACGTGGGGCTTGTCCAACAAACCAGTAGAATGAGGGTCACAAGAGGAGTTCTTCAACCTCCTTTACAAAATCCGATGCCATATCACAGCCAAATGTACATGCTTCTCACACACTTCCCAGACTTATTCATTAACACAGCTCAGATGAGACCCCTGATTGCACTTTATTTGAGGGAGTTCTTATTGCTTTAGTATTTAAAGGTGTGAAAAGGGTTTCTATTCAGCTATGTCGTTAGTTCATATCTTTCCTCCTAATAATTTAAAAAGATATAATATTCATGATTTAGTGTAAATATGGTACACACACACGCACATATATACATAAACATAAAATGTAAAATGAGTTCTCTCATTCTTGTAACACCAAATACTATGTAATTTAGTCAATGGCTTATTATTTTTATTTAATTTTAAAGCAGACAGAAACTAAATCAACTGTTATTTGAAATATATACAAAAGAATCTAGAAAAATAAGCTTTTGTTCCTCTTCTTTGTATAACTGAAAAACCTAGATTTTAGGTTCATTTTTCTCTACAATAGAAGCCAAATTAATTGGCTAACTTTAAATTCATGAAACTTGGCAACTGTAGAAATTATTGTGACATAGCGTAGCTAACAACATAGGTAGACAATTACTTCTGTTAAGATATCTCAATTTCTTCCTGCAGTAATGCCAACACACCAAGTCTGACCGATGAGCATTATAACATCTCGCAACTCCACTGCTCTGAAAAGTCACAAGGTGCCAGTCAAACAGTGTAAAGAATGGGCAGTTTCACTGATGGCAAAGCAGAGCTATCTCCCTGGGGAGAGAAGACAGCAGATGATATTTTCTGTATCTTACCCTACATTTCTTTTCTTTAGGGAATTCATACATAAAACAAGCGACATGCTTTGGCAGATTTCAGAACCTTTCAATTCCTCCAGCTGACTTGTTCATAAACATTTGGTGGTTCAAGAGGAAAATTATTGGTAAAATAAGTTGACTGGGCAATGAAATCACATTTTCATTTAAAATGCCTGACAATACTCCAGCTCTCCTGCTTTATATCAAACAATGCCTCATAGGACTGGCAGAAGAGGGTCTCTTCTGATATATCATACATATACATATTTCATTAGGATTTTCTGAGCAGTAGCATTTATTTATTTAATGTTTGTTTTATAAAATTATTTTACAGAAGGTAGGAAAAGTTATAAAATGCACTCATGCATGAGTAAATGGCACCTTTATATAATATCCAACTTCAAAATATATAGAAGAATACTACAGTTTAACGATTCAGGGTATTTAGAATAGAAGTGATCCGAAAAAGCTGAAATATATTTTACAATAAAAATTCGAGAACTCATGAATATATTTCAAGTCATTACAAAAACCTAACAAAATGAAGACCATACATTGTTGAGAGTAAATATCCATAAGGAAGTGGAAAATTTTAGTCAAATATTTGGGTCCAAAAAAATGGCCACATAGCTTGGATAATTATTTTAAAAGAAATTAAGATGTTATCAACATTGCCATAGTGTTTCTCCAAACATACAAAGACCATTACTGGGATTTTAAAAGTAGATTTCTTCACAGTTTGGTAAAGGACAATAATTTTCTAAAAAGACATATTATCTGTGTCAGACAAGCAATTTTTCCTGTGAGGTAGTCTGTTCTTCTGTATTTCATTGCCTTTTTAAAAATCAGTTATAGGAGGCACATTGAAAGGCTTTAGTAACCTCCGTGAACCCATAAGTAATAAGCAATTGTTTCCTTAAGAATAAATATGTAATGTGATTTGTAGAATGAAGAGCTGTAGTCACATGACCTTATTGTCATGAAACAATGAGTCTGAGTGTGTGTGTGTGTGTAAGTGTGTGTATGTTGATAATTAAAAAATATGCTCTGACCAGGTCAGCTAAATTATAGTGCCTTTGGAAATCTGGGATAAGTCAGCAGTCACATTCACATGTCCTAGAAAATGTTATCATAAGACAATTTAAACTCAGAGAGCCACACTTACAGGCAACAGAGAAAATAATAAAATAACCTAGAAGGCTTCTTGTAGCTCTTACCCTAGATTCCTGCATGTGGAATGTAAACTAATGATAATCCAAAATCTCTATATTTGTACTAGCCAATGGTAAAACTGATGTAATGATTAGAGGGCTGTCCTCTTCTCTCTGTCCTTTGATTCTCCCCTTTCTTGTGATTATAAAATAATAAGTTCTGCTGGCCCCCTTCAGAGTACATTTCTCAGAGCAAGCTGACTTATGTATTTTCCCAGCAGCAGTTGTCACAAGCTCAATAAACTCCATGCTTATATGCTTGGCCTCAGTTTCTTTTAGGTCAACATTCCATACTGGATCAGGGGAAGAAGAATGAAGGTGGATGAAGGTCAGCAGCCCTATCTATGAATGTATGAATGCACACACTTCTCATCTGACAGAAAAACATTTTTGAATTGTCATCATAATGGCATTTTTTTATTTTGACTGATAAACTTATTTCATACATAATTATCAATTAACATTGATTTTTTTTCCCAAAAACTTTCTATCTTTTCAGTTTGAGAAATATAAGAAAAAATCTGACATAAAAATGTAAAGTTAATATGATACAGAGGAATATAAACTTTAAAATAATGGGAAGTGAGGAAAGAGAATTAAGGCAAAAATAGAAGAAAAAGGAAGAAAAATAACTGGAAGAAATACTACAGAATCAAATATATAAATATGTATAAATTAAGGCAGGAAACAAAAACAAAAAATAAAGATGTGAGAACAATGTAGACAATGATATTTAATAACAGTCAGTGAGCCCTTGTTGAGAATCCAATTTGTGTTAGATGTTATGGAGGATGATGAAAGAAAAACAAAGAGCGGAAGCAGAAAGGTAGGATTCCTATTTTCTTAAGCTCTTATAAAATAACTGAGTGGGGAAAATGCACGTACATGAAGAAAGCTATTTTAAAAACCTGCAAGATACCAAAGGGGAAATCTACTTTTATGTGCTGAGACACAGCAGGTGCGCCAGAAAGAACATGGGATTTGATGTCACCAGGTCCCAGGGACCTATTCTGCCAATGAAGGATCTCATAATCTTGGGCAGTTCAGGTGACCCATTCCAGACCTCAGTTTTCTCACCTGTAGCATAAGGTTCACTACATGATCACCACGATACTTGGAGTATTCTAAGATTCTAGTTCACTGAGGAGGCACACCCTCAGGTGACCCATTCCGGACCTCAGTTTTCTCACCTGTAGCATAAGGAGGTTTACTACATGATCACCACGATACTTGGAGTATTCTAAGATTCTAGTTCACTGAGGAGGCACACCCTATCTCCTGGATGTAAAAGATTTTTGAAAGAATTCTGAGGTGAAATTTCAAAGGAGATGAATGATTACTGACACACTGTCAAAGAGGAAACTCTAGGCAAAGAAAAGTCATGTACAAAACCCCAGAGCTAGAAACGAAACAGTCACATGTGAAAGGTAAAATTCATGGCCCAGTGTTTCAGAGAGAAATATCAGTAATGAGATGAGAAAGAAGGTAGGGTCTTGGAGACCAGCAGCTCAATTGAAAACAGGACAACAGGAGAAAACACATGAGATTAAAATGATGAAGAGTCTGAAGAGTAAGGAAAAAAAATTGAGGCAAAAGAAAAAGGTCTGAACAAAAGGAAACAAAAAAAAGTAAAATTCAATTAAAAGTCAAAAAAGTAGAAAAACAGCTCTTGGATGATAAATAGAAGAGAAAAGTAAGTGTGAGAAAACTAATGAGTAGGTGATTTAGAAAAAGTGGGTTGATGGTAAATGTAGATAAGTGGTCAAAGATTTGAGCATTATTTCTGAATTAGAGCCTTTAGTACTGCATAAAAATGGGCATTTCAGGGTCACTGCATCAGCCAAGAAAGTGTGGCTTCTGCACATGTCTTAGCTGTCACATTCAAAGAATCTCCAAGCAGGATGAGTGTAGAACAGGAAGTGAAATTATTGGAAAATTCTGATGAAATACTTTCCTCCTTCTGAGCTCAAAACCAATCCATTGGTGTAAAGTTGGACATCTGGCAGTACCAAATTCAATGTGATCCTAACAATAATTATCTTAGCTAACAATTTTTGAACACTTCCATGCACCAGGAACCTTGCTGTGTTTTAAAGGCACTATCTCATTTATTGCTTCCTATGAGAGGAAAGAAAAAGATGTAGGTGGTCAGAAATTGTGATCCTAACCGGTTTACTCTTTCTTCATTTATACATGAAATGCAACACTTCTACTAAGAAAGAGTATTAAAAAGTCAGGGCTGAGGTCAAAAGGATACTCTTTATCAGTCATTGCCACAGCGGGGAACTACAGATAGAAGTTCCATTATCACCTTACACAGGACAGTCCAGGGGAATCCACAACATTAAAAAGAAATCAGGGAAATGTAACACGTGAAAACTGCAGTGCATAAAAGTTAAACGAGGCAATATAATAGAACACATGCTCTTAAAACCTTCAGCCTCTTGTTTTTATTCTGTAATGCAAACATAATATTACTATCTGGAGGGTGGATGAGGAACAGCTGAGGACACTTTAGTTCTTATGAGGAGTAAAATAAAGAAACATCATTCAAATGTATAATTAACTGGATGGTTTCTGTTACAACTGTGGGAGGCACTCTTTCAAAATGCAATGGCATGTTGGTGAGGTTTCCTTCTCGTAACTAAAAATAAAAAATAAGACAAAAACATCTGCAAAGGTATGTCTGGTAGTTCTCTAATTAATGATCAAAAATGCATTTACTTCAGCATAATTTCACATTTTTTATGTAAAGTCTTATTTGATTGTAATTAGTACAGACTACAGAATTTAATTAGGACTAATCATTCCTTAATGCAATCAGAATCCCAAAAGAACAATATAAACAGATTTTTATTGGTATTAGTGATGCAAATGTGTAAACTATAGAGCCAATTAACCTATAACAATGCTTCCAAAATATAAAATAAAAATAAATTATGGGTACATTACCAAACAGTTTCATGAGTACACTAGGAACATAACAACAGTGTTAATAATCAAACCCCACAGGATCAGTCTTCCTTCCTAAATGCTAAAGATAGCTATGCAGTCACAATTATGATGCAAATTAAAATATGCAATTTCTTAATGAGAATAAGCAATGAAAGACTTTCCAAGACGCTGCAGGTTCTGTGATGTCCACACAGCTCCCC
>NW_007736491.1:61271-63753 GCF_000696425.1 Galeopterus variegatus
AGAATAAGCAATGAAAGACTTTCCAAGACGCTGCAGGTTCTGTGATGTCCACACAGCTCCCCGATTAAATCCTGAGTGATAGGAAATCTACAATTTCTAGATCACTTAACAAAATTGTTATAGTTCCCTTGAATTTTGAAAACTTAAGAGTTCCTCAACCTAGTGGGGGAACAGGGTGGGGGAGGGTCTCAGTAGGCACTGCTACTTTGCAAGTTTCAGAGGATAACAACAACTGTACTTCTCTTGCCCATTATATTCTAACCCTTGAGTTTGCTCCTTCAGCTTCATACAATGAGTTAATCCCCCTGGAGAGAAACTGGTAGCCAATATCTTCAGTTAGACATTCCTACTGCAATGTATGAAAAGAAAGTAAATGTAATTTGTCTTAACATAAAACTGTCTAATGAAATTTCTCCACTGGAATTAGAATCTACCCTAAAATGTCTGGAATATTTCACACAATTAAATTTGGAACTCCAACTGCTCTTCATCCATTTCCAAAAAGTACCAATTTGAACACATCATGGAATGGATTCTCTTGACTGAGCCTCGAAGCAAAACATGAGAAATACAAACTGGCATGCTACTTCTACTATAAAAAATACTTCCCAGCTGGGCTTTAGTTAGACATTAAGGGGAAGGTACAATATTTGACATATGTAATCTAAACAGTATGTTCAATATTTCTTAAATATTGTGAGTCTCTCCTCACAATGCTGCAGATTCATAGCATCTTGCTGGTGAAACAGATGCCAAAATCATATGCTAGGAGGGTAGGTAAACAGACTTCTAGATTTGGGGAATTAACTAATCCCTTAACTACTGCCATGATTTTTCAATATTTCTAGGGTCAGTCCAGCCAATTTCATCTTGATGCCCAAAAAGGATAAATCAAAATCACTATCGTACTTGAAAAAATAACAAGATCCCTGACTTGAATCTATCATCCTGCACTACTTTTACCCAAAACCTTCCCAGCTTTTCTTTTTTCAGTCAACACACAAATTCATCATGTTCCAGTTTTTACTAAATATGAAGGAATCCATGACTTAGCAGGGCTAACTAAAAAGATTCACCAGGGATTTCGATAAGACTGTGCTGTTTATTAGGGACAGTTGTGTGGCTTTCATACGTTACCAACTATTGGCTATCGCCCTTGTGCCCAGATGATTAGGGCGAAATCACAAGCCACGGCTGCTGTCTTTATGGGGCTTATAATCCTTCCTGAGATCTCCTAAATCCTGAAAAATATTGAGGCAAAATACAATTAGTTCCTAAATAAATAATACAAAAATAGATGTTGAAAGAAAGGAAGAGGTATGAGTAGCTTAAGACTTCAACAGGAGGCAAATGTTGAACAGAATTTTCTTTTTTTTTTTGCTTGTTATAGCACATTTTAATTTGCATTTCTTATGTTAATTAGGATAAACATTGCAGTAATTCAGGTGGTTATCAGTTGACGGGAGGAAAACACACACACTCAATGAGAAAAAAATTTAGGTCTGCATGGCCTCCCCCAGGAACCTGGGGCATGGAGAAGTGGGCCAGACACCCCCTTCCCACAACCAGGCTCACCATGTCAGTGCCTCAGGGCCCACCCAGGGACCCAGAGCATGGAGAAGGGGACTGGAACCCCCCTCCCACAACCGGGCTCACCGTGCCAGTGCCTTGGGGCCCGCCTGGGAACCCGGAGCATTGAGAAGGAGACCGGACCCCCCTCCCACAACCAGGCTCACTTTGCCAGCACCTTGGGGCCTGCCCAGGGACCCGGAGTATGGAGCTGGGGACCGGACCCCCCTTTCACAACCAGGCACACCTCACCAGTGCCTTGGGTCCCACCCAAGGACCCAGGGCATAGAGAAGGGGACTGGACCCCCTTCCCACAACCAGGCTCACTGCACCAGCACCTCAGTGCCCACCCATGAACCCAGGGTATGGTGAAGGGGACTAGACCCCCCTCCCACAACCAAGCACCCCATACCAGTGCCCCAGGGCCCACTCAGGGACCAGGGGCATGGAGAGTGGGACCGGATGCCCCTCCCACAACCAAACACACCTTGCCAGTGCCTTGTGGCCCACCCAAGAACTCGGGGCATGGAGAAGGGGATTGGACACCCCTCCCACAACCAGGCACCCCATGCCAGTGCCTCAGGGCCCAATCAGGGACCTGAGGTATGGAGCTGGAGATTGGACATTCTCCACAACCAGGCACACTGCCAGTGCCAAGGAGTGTGCCAAAAACATCTTCTCCATGTGAGTGGCCCACCACAGCCACTATGATAACCATGGCTGCCATGAAGGCGGCTAGATGCCACAACCACCACGTAGATCGTTTGCCCACCACTGGAGTGCATTAACACAAGGAGAGTCTCCAGCAGAGATAAAGAAAGGAGGAGGATCTCTCTCTCCACAGAGCCCACCTCAGAGTGATGGAAGAGGCATCTTTGGGGGACCTGATCACACCTCTCAGCATTTGGACAGA
>NW_007736492.1:0-272 GCF_000696425.1 Galeopterus variegatus
TCTGTATATAGTATCAGATCATCTGCAAATAGGGAAAGTTTGACTTCATCTTCTCCAATCTGGATTCCCTTTATTTCTTTCTCGTGTCCATCTGATCTGGATAGTACCTCCAGTACTATGTTGAATAGAAGTGGTGAGAGTGGACTTCCTTGTCTTTTTCATGTCCTTAAGGGGAAGGCCTTTAATTTTTCCCCATTCAGAGTAATACTGGTGGTGGGCTTGTCATAAATGGCTTTTATTGTGTTAAGATATTTTCCTTCTATGCCTAATTT
>NW_007736492.1:1246-3576 GCF_000696425.1 Galeopterus variegatus
AATTTTCTTTCTTGTTGTGTCTTTATCTAGTATTGGTATCAGAGTTATGTTGGCCTCATAGAATGAGTTTGGAAGAGTAGAGTCTATTTCAATTGTTTGGACCAATTTCATGACAATTGGTATTGACTCCTCTTAAAGTTTGATAGAATTCATCTGGAAAGCCATCTGGAGCCAGACATTTTGTGTTGGAAGATTTCTAATTGCTGCTTCAATCTCCTTGCTTGCTATTGGTCTGTTCAGGTTTCCTATCTCTTCTTGGTTCAGTCTTGGTAATTTGCATGTGTCTGGAATCTTACCAATATCTTCCAGATTTTCAAATTTGTTGCCATACAGTTGTTTATAGTAGTCTCTAGTGATTCTTTACAGTCATAAAGTCTCCCTTTTCATTTCTGATTTTTATTATTTGAGTCTTCTCTCTTATTTGTTAATCTAGCTAATGGTGTGCCTATTTTGTTTATCTTCTCAAAAAAACAACTTTTAATTTCGTTCATCTTTTCTATTGTTTTTTTATGGGTTGTGGTCTCTATGTCATTTTTTCTGCTCTGATCTTAATAGTTTCTTTCCATCTACTGCTTTAGGTTTGGATTGTTCTTTTTCAAGTTCTTTGAGGTATAGCATTAGGTCATTTATTTGCAGTCTTTCCATTTTTTGATATAAGCGTTTACTGCTATAAATTTCCCTCTTAGTACTGCTTTTGAAGTATCCCACAAGTTTTGGTATGATGTTTCTTTATTTTCATTAGATTCTAGAAATTTTTTTATTTCCTGTTTAATTTCTTCTTGGACCCACAGGTCATTCAAGATCCTATTATTTATTTTCCTATTATTTATTTGTACATCTTCCAGCAATTTGCTTATTGTTTATCTCCAGTTCTAGTCCATTGTGGTCTGCAAAGATTGTTGGAATGACTTCATTTTTTAAAATTTGCTGAGACTAGATTTGTGATCTAATATGTGGTCTATGCTGGAGAATGTACCATGAGCTGATGAGAAGAAAGTGTATTCTTTAGCTTTTGGGTGAAATGTTCTATATATATCTGCCAAGTTCAGTTGGTCTTGGGTGTAGATTAAATCCTGTGTCTCTTTGTTAACTTGTTTCCTGGAAGTCCTGTCCCATACTGAGAGAGGGGTGTTCAGATCACCCACTATTAATATATTAGGTCCTATCTCCTTCTTTAGGTATAAGAGTGTTGGCTTGATTTATCTGGGTGCTCTAGTATTGGGTGCATACATGTTTATGATTGTTATGTATTCTAGATGGATAGTTCCCTTTATCATTATATAATGACCTTCTTTGTCTTTTTTAATGTTTTTTGGTTTAAAGTCTATTTTGTCTGATATAAGAATAGCTACTCCTGCTCGTTTTGGTTTCCATTTGCATGGTATGTCTTTTTCCATCCCTTCACTTTTAGTCTATGAGTATCTTTACAGCTCAGGTGGGTCTCTTGAGGACAGCATATACTGGGGTCTATCTTTTTAATTCAGTAAGTTAGTCTGTGTCTTTTGAATGGGGAGTTTAGTCCATTCATATTTAGAGTAGTTATTGAGAAGTGTTGTTTAATTCATATCATTTAATTGCTATTGAGGTGGTTTAAATATCTTTCAATCATTATTTCCCCTTTTATTTCTCTTCTTTAATGTTAGTTGGGGATTTAAGGTAGAATAGTTTAGCTTCTTTCTCTTTCTTGCTGGTATTTTTGTTTTAACTGTGGGTTTTGCTCTTTCTTGTGTATTCATGATGATCATCACCATTATTCAGAATCCAGATGAATGACTCCCTTGAGAATTTCTTGCATGGCTGATTGTGTGGTGGTGAACTCCCACAACCTTTGTTTGTCTGGGAAATGCACTATTTCTCCCACATTTCTGAAGGAGAGCCTTGCTGGGTAAAGAATTCTTTAGTATTTTGAATATATTATTCTACTTTCTTCTGGCCTGTAGGGTTTCAGTTTAGAAGTGTGCTGTTAGTTTGATGGGAGTTCCTGTATAAGTGACCCGATACTTTTCTCTTGCTGCTTGTAGAATTCTCTCTTTGAGCTTTGCAAATTTAACTATAATATGTCTTGGGGAGGATCTTTTTGGCTTGAATCTGTTTGAGGAACTTTGAACTTCCTGGATCTGAAGATTGTATCTTGCCCTACACTGGGAAGTTTTCTGTTACTATTTCCTTTAGTAGGTTTTTGATACCTTTTCCATTCTCCTGCCCTTCAGGAATACCCACAATTAGTATGTTAGAGTGCTTGAGTTTGTCAGCTATCTCTCTTAGGTTTTCCACATTATTTTTAAATCTTTTTTTCCTTTTTGTTTGTCTGCCTGAGTTATTTCAAATAG
>NW_007736492.1:3870-5814 GCF_000696425.1 Galeopterus variegatus
TTCTTTCTTCTGCTTGCTCTACCATGCTGCTCAAGCTCTCAGTCATGTTTTTTATTTCATTAAGTCAGTTTTCATTTCTAGAAGTTCTGCTACACCCTCTTTTATGGTGTTAATCTCTTTTTAGATTTCCTGCTTTATATTCTGGATGTTTTTTCTTGCTTCATTGTGTTCTCTAATTGAGTCTTCCTTTATTTCTTCAAGTTGTCTTGAGATCATTACTCAGAATTCTTTTTCAGACATTTCAAGGATTCTGTGTTCCATGGAGTCTGATTTGGGGGCATTACTGTATCCTTTCAGTGGTGTCATTTTTTTCTTTATTGTTTGTACTTCTAGTGTTTTTTCACTGATGCTTGATCATTTGGTAGGGGGTTTGCTTCTTCTGTTACATTGAGGTTGGCTGTGGAGTGGCCTTGGTTGCTACTGTGGGGGGTGAACTGTTTTACTTGACAGTAGCTGTGGTGGTGGTTATGTTAAACCAACTTGGTTCCCATTCTAAATTCTGTGGTCATAGAATGAGCCCCTAATGCATGGAGTTCAGCTGAGCCAAACTTGGTGGGTCAGATCCGTAGGCTGGTCCACCCACCTGGGTCTGAGTTGGGATGAGGGGCCACATAGAGATACATGGATCCACTGGCTGGCTGGTGCCTGTGAGCTCAAATGTGCAGTGCCAGTTCAGGGTGGCAGGGTGGGATCTGGGTGTCCCCCCTGCCTGGGTCAAAGACAGCAATGGGGGGGGGGCTGCATGGAGCCCTGCAGTTCCACTGGCTGACCTAATATAAGAATTTGAATAGTGCCTGGCACATAATCAGTATTCAGTAATTTATGTAAAATTCTCAACATGTGGGGGTGGGTGCACTTTCTGTAACTCAGTAGTGTGTGTTGCTCAGATCTAGCTGTAGTGGCTGAGGCAGCTTCGCTCATGTTGTGGGTAGGCTGGGGTGACTCTGCTGTATGTGTCTTGTCAGTGGACTAGCCAGGGCATGATTTTCTCATTGGAATAATGAGAGTTTACAGCTCAATAGAAATATGCAAGGCCTCTTAAGGTCCCAATTCCATACTGAGATGCTCCTTCCAAACTCTTACATGCAATCAGAGCAGAGGGAGTGCATCTTAAATAATTCTATGTGGCAAGAATTACCCTAATATAAAAGCCAGATGAAGGCATTTACAAGAAAGGAAAACTAGACAGCAATATCTGATGAACACACATTCAAAATCCTCAACCAAATATGAACAAATCAAATTCAACAATGTATAATAATAATTATACACTATGACTAAGGGGAAACTATTCCAGGGAAGTATGATCAAAAAATGGTGTTGGCAAAGGGCTTCTGGGAAGATGGCAGACTACAGTTGACCAAGGTGCATTCCTCCCACAATAAAAGATTGAAACAATCCCACAATCAGCACCAACACAGTTTCTGGAGCTATTGTCTTGTCCCAGAACTATCACCCATTGCAGAGCAGTTTCCCTCAGAACAGCAGTCCTGCAGGTGGCCAGTTGCTGTGGCTGCAGACTCCACAGACATGAGGGACATAGCTGCAACCACTGCCACCATTGCCGCCTCCATGAGTTAACCCTGCTGATGCCAAAGATATTGCAGATGTGAAGGAGACAGCAGCAGCTGCTGCTGTAACTGCCAACATCAAATGGTAACCCTGTTGCCAACATGTGCATAGCCAAACACATTGCAGAAATGAGGGATGAAGCTCCAGCTGCTGGGGCCACTTTTGTCCCCAGTAGGTAATTCTGTTGCTGCTGTGGACACCACAGCCATGTGAAAGGCAGTTTCAGCCACCAGCACTGCTGCCACACATGGGAGGTAACCTGCTGCCTCCAAGTACACTACAGATACCAGGGAGGCAGTTGCAGCCACTAATGCTGATGATGCCACCATGAAGTAACCCTGATGCTGCTGTGCACACCACAGCCAAGCTGGC
>NW_007736492.1:7145-8789 GCF_000696425.1 Galeopterus variegatus
AAATAATTTTTAAAACATGACTGAGAGCTTAAGTAGTAGAGTAGAACAGCAGAAGAAATGATTTCTGTTCTAAAAGAAAGTCTCTTTAAAATAACTCAGGCAGACAGACAAAAAAAAAAGAATTTTAAAAAATGAAGAAAATCTAAGAAAGAGAGTAGAAACGCTTAGGTGCAAAAACATTCTGCTCATTGGTATTCCTGAAGCAAAGGAGAAAGGAAAAGGCTTTGGGAACATTCAATGAAATAATTGTGGTAATATATCCAGGTGCAGGGAGAAGCATGGACCTTTAGATTCAGGACACTCAAAGATCCAAAAAACAGGTTTAATCCAAAAAGTTGTCTATGAGGTGCATTGTAATCAAACTAGCAAAACCTGAAGATAAAAAGACAATCCTAAATTAACAAGAGAAAGGCATCAAGTCATTTGTAAGAGAGTCAGCATATGAATAACAGCAGACTTTTCAACAGAGACTCTACAGGCCAGAAGAGAGTGGAAGGGTACATCAAAAATTCCAAAAGAAAAAAAACCCTGCCAACCAAGAATAATGTACCCAGCAAGGCTATGCTTCAGAAATAAGAGAGGAATACTGTATTTCACAAACAAATACATGAAAGTTCACCACCACATTACCAGCTACTTAAAATCCTCAAGGAAGCCCTGCATCTGGAATAAAAAACAATAATCACTACCATGAATAGACAAGAAAGAACAAAATTCAATTGTATCACAAAATACAGAGGAAGCACTTCAGGATTTAAGACTAGACAAACAATTTATGAATAAGGCACCAAAAGCAGAGAAAAGAGAATGAAAAATAAATAAATGGGATTACATCAAACTGAAAAGCTTCTGCACAGCAAAGGAAACAATCAAGAGAGTGTAAAGTCAACCTAAAGAATGGGAGAAAATATTAGCAAACTACGCATTTGACAAGGGAATGATATTTACAATATACAAAACTCAAACAACTTTGCAGTAAAAAAAAAAAAATCTGATTAAAAACTAAGCAATGGGGATCAGAGGTGCACCCAACCAGAGGGACCCAGGATTTGCAGAGACCACTATGCCCTGCAGGCCACGTGCCCTGTGGGGCCAGCACATAACTGAGCAATTAGGCCTCACTGCTGTCACCTGACTCCATCCCCAGCCAAGCTGAGAGTGTGCCAATAAGAGAAGCACCCAGCCAAAGGGGTCCAGTATCTCTGGATACCATGGGCCCTGTGGTACCAGTGTGTGATACAGCCAGTAGGCCTCGCTGCCACCACCTAACTCCATCCAGCCAAGGGCACACCGAACAGAAAGGCACCTGCCCAGAGCGGCCCAAGACCAAGGCTACCATGCACCAGAGGTGCCAGTGGGTGACTGAGCAGACACTGAGGCAGCTGTGCCAAATTGGCAACCCTGCCAGATCCTAGCCAGACAATAGTATCGAACCACTGGTCTGTGAAATCCTCTGCCACAATGACTAAACATCAAAGGAAAGATACCAGAAATATGAAAAATCAAGAAAGTACACCACAAAAGGGAAGTAACTCTCAAGCTCTAGATCCTATAGAGGAAGCCCTTGAAATGTCTGACAAGAATTTTTTTTTTTCCTTTTTGTCTCTTTTTTACTGACTGGTAATGGGATCGCAACCCTCGGTG
>NW_007736492.1:9131-38013 GCF_000696425.1 Galeopterus variegatus
TACCACTGCCATAAAAACTCAAGAAAAATCAAAACCCACTAGTAAAATAAAAATACCAACAGTGAAGAGGAAAAAAAGTTTATCTAAAAGGCAAGGAACCAACAAATAAAGAAGACAAACAGCAATCCAGAAAGAAAGGAACAAAAGACACTTAACGCATCCAAGCAAAAATCAATAAAATGCTTGAAGCAAATCAGCACTTTTCAATAGCAACTCTTAAAGTAAAAGGATTAAATTCCCCAATCAAAAGACACAGACTGGCCGACTGGATTAAAAAGGGAAAAATATGATTCAATAAAGATATTATAAAATGGTTAATCTTTATAAGAATGCAAAAGTAGATATTCCATACATCAGCAGACAATGACAACTATTTTAGAAAATTGATCTGATCATAAAAAAGAAACTGGGAGTTTCCCTGCACTAAGTCAGGGTGAATAACTGCTAGAAATGCTCTGTCACATGTTTAAAACCACCTCCCTTTTCTCTGTGGAGGTGGGAGTCTGAGACGATGGTCAGGATTATGAGCAGGTCACTAGTAAATGTGGCCAGGTCCATGGATAGAAAAAGCCCCAAAAGGAGGGACTGCAGGACAATAATCTTTTTAATCACTTGAAATGCTGATAACTGCAGAAAATGAGCATATAATATCTGGAGCTAATATCATATTATGCAAATTAAAATGGTGACCAGATATAAGAATCTTTGCTCAAATCCAGTTATAAAAAGTAACAAAAAATCTTTTTTTTACACTTAGCAGTCTGTGACAAAAGTAGAGATGTCACATAGACTGGGTTGGAACATTTGAATGGGTAGCAAAGGGAGACTCTTTAATATTGCTGCCAGAAATGAAAAAGGTTACATCTTGAAGAAACAATCTGAAAATAGCTATGAAGCTTAAAAATAAAAATAGCTTAAAAATACAGATAATCTTTAACTTGTGTTTTCCCAATCTAGGCACTGTTGACATTCTGGGCCAGATAATCCTTTGTGGTGAGTTCTATTTTGCGAACTGTAGGATGTTTAGCAGCATCCCCAGCCTCTAATGAACCTTCTCCTGTGGGACAGCAGACAATGTTTCTAGATAATGATCAACGGCTCCAGAGAAACAAAACCATCCCTGGTCAAGAATCTTAGGTTTTACTTAATAATCACAACATATTTTTGTAGCATCAATATAATAGCAAATTAATGAGAAAGAATATAAATGCCATCAAATATGTAAATGACTGGGCCACACCATGAGATATCATGCAGCCATTGAAATAATTAATCTGCATTATACTAGTTGATTGGAGGGAAGTCAATAAGGTCTTGCTGAATAATGAAGAAAGGTAAAGATAAGGAGAAAAATTGACTGCACTAAAACATAAAGAAAATTTATGATGGGGATAGGATTCCATTCGTATATTTATATAAAAGGTGTATGAATATGTACGTGCACATAAAACAGAAAGAGAAGTTTTAAAAAACCTGAGAACTTATGGCATACAAAAGGACAGTGTTTATGAAATTAGTGTAAGCATAGTGTTTTCAGTATAACTTGATGAAACAAAGTCGATTAAAAGTCTAAAACAGGAGTGGCTGATTATCTCAGTTGTTTAGAGTGAAGTGTTGTAACACCAGGGTCAAGTGTTCAGATTGTTATACCAGCCACCTGCCACCCTAAAAAAAAAATCTGACTGGTTAGCTCACTTAGTCAATTGGTAAGATCCTGGTGCTGATAATAGCAAGGTCAAATGTTCAGATCCCTGTAACTGCCATTTCTACATATATATATAAAAGAATTCTAGAAATGGTAGTAATTTCATGATATCAACCAAGCTTTATTGATTTGATATGAAATTGAATTCTTAAAAATAAGAGGAAGTCTTCTAAATTGCAGGGAACAAGCAATATCTAAAGTTATAATTTGCCATGTCCAAGTAGCAGGCAAGGAGCTTCCCACACAACTAGGGTCCCAGCTGGAAGCCCTTAGGAGCCCATTCCACTGCCCTAGCTGAAGCCAAGTGAGGATCCCATAACTACGGGCCCAGCCAGAAGCCCTGGAAAGCACCACAAACACTGTTTATGCACAGCTGGTCCAACACAGGCATTGCCACAGTTACTGCTGCTGCAAGGAAGGATAACCACCAAATTAGCAGCCAGGACCACCCTCCAAGATGCCCACTGCACACTCAACTGCATTGACACAAAGAGAGTAACCAGCAGAGCCTACAAAGAGAAGAGAAAGTCTTTCTTCACAAAGCCCACTCCAGACTAATAGAAGAAATAGCTGCTGTACCAGATGACCAAACATCCACATAGAGATACTAAAAATATAGACAAGAATATATGTCACCACCAAAGGAATACAGAAATTTTCAGGTACCAAATCCCATAGAGCAGGAAATACTTTAAAAGTCTGAAAAAGAATTTGAACCAGCAATCTGTAGAAAAGTTAAAGAGAAAAGAGAAGACTCAGTTAGAGAACATGATGAAATGGGGAAACATATCCAGGACATGAAGGATGAAATTTTCAAAGAGATTAATACCTTAAAAAAGAATGTAGCAGAAATTATGGAACTAAAAAATTCAGTTGATGAAATAAACAACACAATGGATAGTTTAAGCAGCAGGCTAGAAAAAGCAGAAGGAAGAATTTCTGATCTTGAAGATAGTCTTTTTAAAATAACTCAAAGAAAAAGTGTTAGTGTTCCCCTTTTCACCCATTAAATAAAAATTATATTTTTCATGTGAGTACCCAAGATGACAGGAGATACAGTGAAATGTATGTCTCATGAACTGCTCTTGCAAGATAGTATTTGCAAGCAATGCACTGGTCTGATGTTTCTAATGAATACAGAAGCATGTTCAAATTACCTCATCTTAAACATTTAAAAAAATGCCCTCACTTACTGCATATCCCTCCACATCTAATACTCAAGTTTTCTACTCCCTTAAATGCAAAACATCTAATATGCGTTTTGATTTTACTGCAACCTCTTCATACCTCTTATTCCTTCTTCAGTTTCATCCAACTGAGCTTCTATTTTCATCATTTAATTGTCAACAATGATACATGCATTGTGCAGCCTCAAAGACATTTTTTAACGTATTAAATAAAATAATAATAAGTTTTTTAGTAAACAGAGCAGAAAACAAACAAACAAAGAAAAGAACACCCCCTTTGCTCTGTATTGGGCTACTTTTGCTCTCACATAATCTCAGATAAATGTTCTCAGCTTTCCTTTTCTGTCAAGCGTTTCTTGAATAACTACTGGGCTGTCAGACTCACCTGTGTGGGGTCTCTTAGAGGAAGGTCTCCTTGTGGGACTCTGAATTCCTCCCTGAATGGTGGATAATGAAAACTGAATCTCTCATCCCTAACAAAACAGCCATAAGGAGTAAAGCATCAGTCTCTAGCCAGACTTAGGACTCTAAAGGAACAACCACATCCCTAGCAGGCCAATGTTGTACACTCTATGGGACAGCAGCACAGGAGATATTGTCAGCTCCCTATGTCTGCTCATATTGCACATTTCCCTCTTGTTACCCCAACTACCGAGGTCCTGATTTCCTTTGGGACATTGTCTAAACTGAAAGGAAATTTTCTCCTGATTCTCTGCTCCCAAGAGACCAGGTTAGAAGCCCAATGAAACCAGTATTTATTGTCCCTTTACTATAAACACTCTTGCCTTTGAGAGATTTAATATCCTTACCACTTTCACCCAAACCATAGTTAAATTTTTCTGCAAAATCCAAGATTGAGGGACCTGAATTTAGTAAGATCCTTGGACCTCAAGTGATTGACTTGTGGTGGGGACACAGCTGTTGATATCCTTAGAAAATTACTATTACTCAGGAAAATATATACAATATATGCATATACAATACATTGATTCATTTCAGGGTTGAAAGGCTAGCTAATACATATACTTAAGTATTGTACACAATTTATATACAATACATATAACACATACTGAAACAGCACACTGTACCCCACAAATATATACAAATAAATATTTAAAACAAAGAAAATTGCTATTAACTATTTCACAATAAAAAGGACACTGTCCATTTGCAGTAAAACCATGAGTAATGACTTAATTACAAAATATCTATGTACATCTGTTTACGAACCATGGACAGAGATTTGAATCATGAATAGATTTTCTCACCGAATTATTTTCAATTTCCTGTCTATCAGATCATAATTTTAAGAAAAACATTCTTTATTTGCATAAATAGTGCTCAGAATTGGAACTTAGAAAGGAATACTTTAATTTGCATTTCACCAAGATGTTTGAGTTCTCACGCTCTAGGTCCGTAGTTCTCAACCAGGAGTGATTGTGCCTCAAGTGGACACTTGGGAATGTCTGGAGAAAATTTTGGTTGTCATCAGAGAGAGGTGCTACTGGCAACTACTCTATTGAAGCCAGGGATGCTGCTCAACATCCCACAATGCACAGGATGGACCCCACCACATAGAACTATCCACCACCAATGTTAACGCCTGGGATGTTGAGAGACTATTCTAGATCAAATTTAATGTGTATATAAATCTTTTGTGAATTCTGTTTAAATAAAGATTCTGATTTTACAGTCTAGTGTAAGCCAAGAGATTCTGCATTTGGAACTAACTACTAGTTGATGTGATCACTGCTACTCCTGGTTTGTGAACCACTTTGTGTGAACAATACTTTGTTCCAATGTTGAATTAGGTGTAGGTGTTTTGAGGCCTTCTCCACTGTGAATCCCCTCACCCCTAACTCAAGTGTCACTTTAGTTGGTCAAATGTTAGAGTCAGTACCTTGGCTTCTGCATACACAAGTTAACATGTGCCCCTTGATTACTTAAATCTTGATAGGTAATGAAACTTTTAGACATTTGGTTTCTTATGTATAAACTAGGGAAATTCTTCCAACTTCACAGACTTGATATAAAATGTAAGTAGTATTTTACAGCTCACAATAAAATCCTGGCACAGAGCAGATGTTCAATCAATAGCAGGTCTTGGGACGATGTTCCTGTTTCACACACTACACTCATTGTGTCACTGGAAATGTCTCTTGGGACAGGAAGGGAGTCTAGCATTGCCCTGATTCTGGAAGACAGTGGTGGTCTTCAAGTGGGACCCCTCTCAGGGGCCTACACAGGGAGCAGAGTTTCACCAGGGCCACCACTCTGCTCTGTACATCTGTCGGGTCTGCTGCCAGCTGACCCAAACCGACCTAGCCTCGTTCCTTTTGGTGGGCAAGCGAATGGCCCTGATTCCTCTTTCCCTCTGGTCAATGTTAGGAGGAGACAGGGGAATAGAACCGTGAAGAGAGGTGAGCACAGCCGCTGGCCCCAATCAGCCTGTTAAAGGACACTCAGCTGTGGCAGGGGTTCTGTCCAGCAGTTCCGTTTATTATCACACAAGCACTTGCTTTTATAGGCAGATGGGGAGGGGAGGTTTTAACATAATCCTATCAACTTAAAAGTCAAGAGCATGCATCCTGTCTCAATGCCTAGTTATTGCAATCATGCAGTGTTCATGAGCAAAGAAGCAAGTATTTGGCCAATAAGGGCTAAGGCAAGGTTCCCACAGACACTCCCACCCTACTTCCTCCCAGGGCCATTTAAAGCTGCCACGTTAATACACCTTTGTGGGCCCATAGTGGCACCACTTGTAATGACACTTAAGGTGGCATTAGATTTTAAGGCCTGACATCTCCCCCTTTTTCTTTTAATAAGGTAGCTGGAGGCGACTAACCTTCCCAGCCTCGACTCCATTCCCTCTGGTGGCTGTGCCTGTCTTAGGTTGTTTCCCTCTGAAAGTCTTACCCGTCATTGACTATCCAGCCAAGCGGGGGTGGGGTGGAGCCTTACAGATTGGCGTTGATTTTTTAAAGGGCCATATTGACCCAAGGGCTGTCAGGGCTTTCATTATGGGCCACCTCCTCTACCACCTGGGTGAGCATTACGAGTGAAGTGGTTTTGCGCCTTATAAGGGACACAATCTGGTGAATGGCGTGAGGCCCGAAGATGATAAAGACAAGGAAAATGGCTAGGGAGCCCACCAGGGAGGACAGCATAGTCGTGATCCATGGGGAACTTGAAAGCCCACTTTGCAACCAATTACTTTTGGCTTCTCGCTCTTTTTTTTTTTTTTTTTTTTTTTCACTTTTCCAGCCCTTCTCTAAGCTTAGCTAGGGAATCTTTGACCACTCCAGAGTGGTCAGCATAGAAGCAGCACTCTTCTTTGAGGGCAGCGCATAATCTTCCTTGCTGTAAGAACAACAGGTCTAGTCCACATCGATTATGTAAAACAACTTCAAAAAGTGATGTTAGCAATTTTTTCTTAATGTGATACAGACACCTCCAAGCAGCCAAAATCTATGTACATTGCCTCCCTAAGGGAAGCTACCTGTTGATGTTCCAAGGCTATTCCAGCGGTCCTAGTACGCACTCCATGGCACCTACGCAGGAACCTTTGCCAAGGACCCGTGGGAAGGTGAGTCTGGGGTTGGTTTAATTGTGGTTATGTACACATTGGCTAGCGTTTACACCTAGCAGAGTGGCATTGGGCAATGCTACTGCTTGATTTATCTCTGCCTGCACATGGCAATCTTCTTTAAAGAAGGCACAGAACTTGATAAACAAGTTTGGGGGGGAGGACAGCCTTACAGAGCATTTTCCAATCTTGGGTTGTGAAGGGTTGTTGTACTAAGCCCTGGAGGATGGTTTCTGCCCGTGGGGAATTGGGCACATCCTATGCAACAGCCTTTTTCAGCTCTTTAATGTCATGAGCTTCCCAGGGGTACCAAGCAGCTGACCTATTTCCACCAGGGGCTTTGTCAAATTTGGACATACAGTCCTTTTTCCAATGTAATCCTTTTTTACATCAGAGGCAAGGTGTGGTAGGGTTTTTTTTTGCCTTTAGCCTTGGGACATTGGCTTTTAAAATGACTTTGTCTTCCGCAACCAAAACATTGTCCCTTGAAGGGTGGGGAAGTATTGTTTCCTTAGGGGATCAGGGCGGTAAATGCCTTGAAGGCTTTGGTTAAGTTTTGTGTCTGAGCCTGCAAGCTGAGGATAATGTCCTGGCCTCAGTAACAGCCTTTTTTAGTTCTTTTACAATGTTGACCAGATAGGCCTGAGGGGCCACTTTGCCCCACGGGCTGTGGATGGCTGGGGGTTTCTCAGTGAGCCATGACAGGAAAAGCCTGTGGCTCTGCCGGGGGTGTTTTTCTAGCCTCCTCCACTTCTTCAGGTGCTGCGTTCTCTCCTTTGGCTAAACTTTGGTGAGATGAGTATGCTGGGAGAGGAGGGTACAGGGTAGTGGCATAGGTATCACTCAGTGGCTCAGGGCCTTGCATTGGCAGCTTTGTTTCCTTTTTTCTCTCCTCATCAAACTGCACCCAATCCCTTTCTGCCCCTTCCTGATGCTTGGGACAGAAGCAAAGCTTTAGGGCAGAGATGGTTAGGTAGAACCCTAAGGGGAGGTCTAGCCTGTGACTAATCTCGTTCTTTCTAGCCAGGGTCTGAACCTGGTCCCAAGTCTCATATGAGAACAAGTTGGACGAAAGTGCCCAAGGGGCCAACTGCACTACATGATGCCAGGCATTGGTGACTGCGGAGTCAAACATTTCTAGGCCTCTGCCTTTTAACATGTACTTTAGAGCCTTGCAGGCTGTCTCGTCACTCTTTCCACACACACCTCCCATGTTGACCCATGAGGAAGGGACAAAAGGAGCAACAGGGCAGAGAAGTGCAGGGACTTCCCCCTGTTATGGTACTCACCCTGACAAGCAGGCGGATTACTTCATGGCGACTACCATCGTTGCAGGGGGCCACTCCACTGGTTGATCACCCTTCGTCGACCTTCTTTAAGGACCAAGCAGCCGGAGGCCTCACTCGCTCACCTTTCACCCATGAGTTTTAAAAAATGCCTCACACAGGGAACCACTATGTCGGGTCTGCCACTGGCCGACCCGAACAGACCTAGCCTCATTCCTTTTGGTGGGTGAGTGAATGGCCCGGATTCCTCTTTCCCTCCAGTCTCCATTAGGAGGAGACGGGGGAAGAGAGCCCTGAAGAGAGGTGAGTACAGCCAACAGCCCGAACCAGCCCATTAAAGGACACTCGGATGCAGTGGGGGATCTGTCCAGCAGTTCCGTTTATTATCACATAAGCACTTGCTTTTATAGGCAGATGGGGAGGGGAGTTTTTAACATAATCCTATCAGTTTAAAGGTCAAGAGCATGCATCCTGTCTCAATGCCAAGTTATTGCAATCACACAGTGTTCATGAGTGTGGAAGCACGTAATTGGCCAATAAGGGCTAAGGCAAGGTTCCCGCAGACACTTCCACGCTACTTCCTCCCAGTGCCGTCGTCTCAGGCTGCCAAGTTAATACACCCTTGTGTGCACATAATGGCGCCACTTGTAATGTCACTTAAGGTGGCGTTAGTTTTTAAGGCCTGACAGATTAGGTGTAGGTATTTTTAGGCCTTCTCCACTGTGAATCCCCCACCCCTAACTCAACTGTCACTTTAGTTGGTCAAATGTTGGAGTCAGTACCTTGGCTTCTGCATACACAAGTTTACATGTGCCCTTTGATTACTTAAATCTTGATAGGTAATGAAACTTTTAGACATTTGGTTTCTTATGTATAAACTAGGGAAATTCTTTCAACTTCACGGACTTGATGTAAAATATAAGTAGTGTTTTAAAGCACACAATAAAATCCTGGCACAGAGCAGATGTTCAATCAATAGCAGGTCTTGGGACGATGTTCCTGTTTCACACACTACACTCATTGTGTCACTGGAAATGTCTCTTGGGACAGGAAGGGAGTCTAGCATTGCCCTGATTCTGGAAGACAGTGGTGGTCTTCAAGTGGGACCCCTCTCAGGGGCCTACACAGGGAGCAGAGTTTCACCAGGGCCACCACTCTGCCCTGTACATTATTTATAGAAACAGCTTCAGACCCCCCCCAAATGACAACAGTAAGAAAGTAGAGATATTTTCAAGGTGTTTTATTTTCTTCACCGTTGGGAATATCTGCAAAACTGCTGTTTCTTGGTGCATCAAATCATGCATCCAAGTCTTCATATCTTCCTTGTTGTGACACAACAGCATGAAATTCATAAGCATTTATTGCCAACAGCTATGAATTGTTAAATGTCTGTTTTGACCTTGATTGAATTTTTCCTTCTGTAAGTTATTTATTTACTATTTATTAATTGACAAAGGTTTTAAATATTTATCGTGTACAATAATTTTTGAAATATGTTACATCTTTAAATGGATAAATAGAGCTAGTTAACACATTCATTACCTCACATACTTATTATTTTTGTATTGATAACGCTCTGTCTCTATTTTCTTTTCTTTCTTTTTTGGGGGGGTGGGGTACAGGATTTGGAATCTGAACCCCTGAACATGGAGTTATAACTCCGTGCTCTTATCACCCAAGTTAACCAGCCAGCCTGGGTAGTGAGAACTCTAAAAATCTCCTCTCAGCAATTTTCAAGACCATAATACATTGCTCTTCATTACACTCATTGTTTTAATTCATGTGTGCAGCTATAATAGAATACCAGAGACAGGGTAATTTAATAAAAAATAGACATTTATTTCTAACTGGCCTGGAAGCTGTAAAGTCCAAGATGGAGGTGCTGGGAGGTTGAATGTTGGTGAGGGCTGCTCTCTGCTTACTAGGTGGAATCTTGTTTCCCCTCCAGCGTGGAGAAATGCTGTGTTCTCTCATTTCAAAAGGTAATGGAGGGAAAGAGAGAACAAATACTACATCCTCACATGGCAGAAGTGACAGAAGAGCAAGAGGGCCAAATGCTGCAAGAAGCATCATTTATAAGAGCCTTAATCCCATTCAGGAGGGAAGGCCCCTGACGACCTAATTGCTTTTAAAGGCCCCAACTCTTACTACATTGTCAGTTATTTACACCATAAAAATTTTGGAGGAGACCCGTTCAACCCATATCAGTCACCATATTGTAGAGTAGATCTCTTGTACTTATTCTGCCTGTTTAATTGAATTTTGTACCCTTTGACCAACATATCCCAGCTCTAATTGAATTTTCTACCCTTTAACCAACATATCCCAATCCTCTCCTCCCCTCCCAGACCCTGGTAACCACCATTCTTCTTTCTGTTTCTGTGTCTTTACCTTCATAGATTCAGCATGGAAGTGAGAGCACTCGGTATTGGTCTTCAGCACCTGAGTTGTTTCATATAACAATGTCCTCCAGGCTGATCCATGTCCTCACTAATGACAGATTTCCTTTCCCCCCCTGAGGCTTAATAATATAACATGGCGAATGTGTACCACATATTATTTATCTGTTCATCATTTGATAGACACTTTGATTAACTCAACATTTGTCTATTGTGACTAATGCTGCAGAAAATACAGGAGTGCAGGTATCTCTTCACGTGCTGATTTCACATTCTTTGGATAAATGCCCAGTAGTGGATTACTGGATCATATGGTGATTCTATTTTTAGTTTTCTGATGAAACTTCACACTGTTTTCTATATTGGCTGAATTAATTTACATTCTCATCAACAGTGCACCAGGGTTCCCTTTTTTAAAAATTTTTGCCGGCACTTGCTGTCTTGTGTTTTTGTTAGCAGCCCTTCTGACAGTTGTGAGGTGATATCTCATTGTGATATCAATTTGCATTTTACTGGTATTTTTCATGTTGACCTTTTTTTTTTTTTTATATACCCATTGACCATTTGTATGCCTTCCATTTAAAAAATCAGATTTTTTTCCTATTGAGATGTTTGACGTCCTTTCGTATTCTGGATATCAATCTCCTGTCAGCTGGATAGTTTCAAATATTTTCTACCACTGTGCACCTTATCTCTTCACTCTGTTGGTTGTTTCCTCAGCTCTGCATAAAATGTTCAGTTTGCTGTTATCTTATTCATTTATTTTGGCTTCTTTTGTCTCACATTATAACTCAAAAGGCCTACAAACTAAAAATAGGAAAAAAAAACTTACCCCAATATAGCAGAAGTTAGGAAATAATAAAGATCAGAATACAAATAAATCAAGTAGAAAATTGGAAATATCAATAAAAGTAAGAGTTGTTTTTCGAAAAAATAAGCAAAACCAACAAACACATAGTTAGACTAACTCAGAAAAAAAAGAGAGAAACTCAAATATATAAAATTGGAAACAAAAGTTAAGACATTACAATAGATGCCTCACAAATTAAAAAGGACATATGAAAAATAATATGGCAACAAATTTGATAACTTAGAAAAAATGGATAAATTTCAAAAAGAAATACAACTTACCAATCCTGAAACAGGCAGAAATAGAAGGCCTGAAAATACCAATAACAAGTAAAGAGAATTACATAGTAATTGAAAATTTCCCAAAAAGAAAATGCTGAGGACCAGATGGCTTCATAGCTGAATACTACCATACCTTCAAAAGAAAATTAATACCAACACTTTTTACAGCAAGAGGAGATACTTCCCAGCACATTTTATATGGCCAGCTTCACCTTCATCCCTAACCCAGGTAAAGACTCCACAAGAAAAGAAAATTATATGCCAATATCACTGATGAGCTTTGATCAAAAATCCTCAAAAAATAGTATTAGTAGCAAATTCAATTTAAGAACACATCCAAGCTTAGACGTCATGACCAAGGGGGATTTATTCCAGTCATGCTAGGCTGATTTACCATAGGCAAGTCAATCAATGTGGTACATTGCACTACCAGACTGAAAAATAAAATCACATGATCATATCAATTGGCACAGAAAAAGCATTCAACAAAGTTCAACATCCTTTTTTGATTAAAACTCTTGAATGTTTAGGTATAAATGGAAATTTCATTATCATCATAAAGAACATTCATTAAAAAATCCCAGAGATAACACTGCAATTAATGCGGAGAAACTTAAATTTTTCATCTAGATTTAGTATGAGGCAAGGATGCCACTTCTATTCAACATAGCACTCTGAGTACTCTGAAGGGCAACTACACACTGAAAAGAGAAAAATTGTCCAAATCAGAAAGGAAGAAGTAAAATTATCTCTGTTTGTAGATGGCATGATCCTACATGTACAAAATCTCTTAGAAATCCACCAAGGAACTGTTAGTTCTAATAAATAAACCCAGTAAAGATGTAGGATATAAAATAATCACACAAAAAGTTATGAAATATATATATGCATAAATAATAACCCAGCTGAAAATTTTTTAAAAAGTCCCATTTATAATAACATCAAAAATACATATCAATAAATTAAACCAAGGAGGTGAAAACACTGTATGCTGAAAAGTATAAAATATTGTTGAAAGAAACTGAAAAGAAAACAAATATTTCATGCTCATGGATTGAGAAGAATTACTATTGCAAAATGTGCATCCTATCCAAAGCAATATAGAGACTCGGTGCAATCCCTATCAAAATCCCAAGAGCATTCTTCACAGAAACAGAGGAAACAATCCTACATTTTTTATGGAATCATAAAAGACCCCAAATAGCTACAGGTATTCTGTAAATAAATAAGAACAATGTTGGAGCTATCACACTACTTCATTTTAAATTATACCACAAAGCCATAGTAATCAAAACAGCAAGTTGCTGGAATTTAAAAATAAAAAGATACAGAAACCAATGGAAAAGAAAAGAGAATCCAGAAATAAATCCAAATATATATAGTCAACTAATTTTCAACAAGGGCACCATGAAGACCTAATAGGGAGAGAATATTCTCTTCAATAAATAGTGCTTGGAAAACTGGATTTCCCGTATCTTACACTATACCCAGAAATCAATTCCAAATGGATAAAAGACCTAAACATAAGACCTGAAATCATGAACTTAGGAAAAAACATATGGAAATCTTCTTGCCATTGTCCTTAGTAATGGTTACTTGGATATTGAACCAAAAGCTCAGGCTACAAGAACAAGAATAAATTAGCGAAAGTGCATCAGACTGAAAAGCTTCTTCAAAGCAAAGGAGACAATTGACAAAGTAAAATGCAACCTACAAATTGGTAAAAAAATATTTGCAAACCATGTATTTGATAACCAAGGTATATAAAGAAATCAGTAGTAAGAAAAATATCAGTATAACCTGGTTAAAAAATGGGCCAATGATGTGAAAAGACATTTGATCAAAGACAACATAAAAATGGTTCACAGGGACATGGAAAGGTGGTGAACATTACTAACCATCATGGAAATGCAAATCAAAGCCACTATGAGCTATCATGTCACACTTGTTAGGATGACTATTATCAAAGAGACAAGAGATGACAAGTGTTGGTGAAGGTGGAAAGAATAGGGAACCATAGTCCACTGTTGGTGCAGCCATTATATAAGGCAGTGTGGAGGTACATAAAGAAATTAAAAATAGAATTACCATGTCACCCAGCAATCCCTTTTCCAAAAGATCTGAAACCACCACCTCACAGAGATACCTGCACTCCCATGTTCATTGCAACATGGTCACAATAACCAAAACACTGAAATAACTGAAGTGTCCACTACTGGATGTATGAAAAAAGAAACCTATACACAATGGAATATTATTCAGCCTTAAGAAATAAGATTCCCACTAGTTTTCACAACACAGATTGTCCAGGAGGACATTATGCTAAGTGAAATAACCCAGACAGAGAAAGCAAAATATTGCATAATCTCACTTAAATGTTCAATCTATAAAAAGGTAAAATATGTGAAATATAAAAAAATATTTTAAAACACTGTTTACCAAGATGGGGGAGGGGAGGATATTGAGATATAGGTCAAAGGATACAAAGTGGCTAATATGTGACATGAACAAAAATAAAGATCTAAGGTATGACATGAGGACTGTAGTTAATAGTGTTCAGAGGTTTTGCTAAAAGGGTAGATTATAGTTCCTCTCACCACAGGAGGAAAAACAGTAACTATGCTAGATATCAAAATTTATTTCACGATTGTAACTATTTGCATATATAACCATTTATCTATCTATCTATCTATCTATCTATCTATCTATCTATCTATCTATCATCTATCTCTCACCTGTCCTATAGCATCATGTTGTGTGTCTCAAATACACACAATAATATTTTTTATTATTATTTTTTCCTTTCTCCCTAACCAGTTTCCCACTGGGAAATCAGGTGTTTAGGGGTTGGAATAACAAGAGGAAATTATGTCAAATGAGCAGATATAAGGATCTTTAAATATCTCCTCTGCCATTGTTCCTCAGAGTGTACAACCTTGGGCTGCTCAGGATATGGTTATTTCTTTTGGAATCCTAAGTCTGTCTAGAGGACTGGTGCTTGACTGTTTCCTGCTGTCTTGTCTGGGGACAGAGCGTTAGTCTCCATCATCAACCACCTAGGGAGGAATTCAGCCTTCCACATGGAGACCTTCCTCTCAAAGACCCCATCCATGTGAGTCTGAGAGCCCAGTAAGTACTGCAGTAAAGGTGTGGAGAGAATGGAAGCCAAGAACATTTACCTGAGGTCACCTGAGATACAATCCTACTTGGCCGAGAGCCAAGAGATCGCTGTAGTGTTTGGTTGAAAATTTTATCATTAATTTATTTAATATGTTAAAAAGAGAAGTGTCTTATAGACTCAGCAATTCAGAAATCATTGATGACAGTTAACAGATGGGAATGGAAGTCCAGATGGATGTGACTGATGAAGGAATTGGAGGTATAAAGTGGTTATAGTAACTTTAGAATATATACAAAGAGTTTTGCAGGTTAGGGAGCAGGAAATTAAGTATTACCTGTGGAGACATGTGCAGTGAAATGAGGCATTTTAAAAATTAAGATGGGATGTATTTGAGCATATTTCTATATTCATTAGGAAGATCAGACCAATGGACTGCATGCAAATGCTACCTCGTAACAGCAGTTCATGAAACATACATTTCACAGTATTTTCTCTCAAATCAAGCATTCCCATGATGGGGAAGGGGGGGAAATTTTAACAGGTCAGAAGGAGAATACTAAAGAGCTTTACTTTGCAATAATTTTGGAACCAGGAAGCTGAACATATTTTTTTTTGTCAGCCTTTTACTTTTCCTATTGAAAAGGATCTGTGCAAGTTCTTTGCTTTTATGTAATAGGGTCAGTATTTTATGTAGACATGAACACACACAAGCAAGCAGCTTAAAAGAGTATATTATTAAATTATTTTATATGTACCCTTACTATCTATGGCACAGCATAATATTTTTATTTTTGCTTTATTTATTCTATTCTAGTTAATTCTTACAAACATTAGTCTAACTCTCTAATGGGTCCATATCTCAGATAGTGAAAAATAATTCTCTAGAATGTCCTTTGTACCTCTTTTAGCATCGTCCTATTTCTTTTCTTTCCTCATCATCAGCAATTTTTGTGACACCACATTCGCAACTATTTGTACAATACCTATGCATTCAGCTACAGTTGCCAGCTAAATTAAGTCTGAGGGAGGTATGTGTAACATTGCTACATCCTTCAGGACATTCAGTCTAATTGGGAGAAAATAGATGGATTTGAATAAAATCACTACAGTGATAGTCACACATCTAAAATAAGTGCATGTAAGAAGTGTACATTTTTAATGTGAGAATGTAAAAGAAATAAAGTTTAAAAGTGGATAACTCCAGGCAGTCCTGAAAAGGTACATGAAGTTTTCCAGGTAGAGAAGGGGGTGCAAAACTCCATAAGACCAGTAAGTGGGAGTCCAAGCAGAGGGAAGCAAGTGTATAAAGGCCATGAGTGTTGATGCTCTGATGTCTGGTGAACCTGGAAGTCAAGTTAAATGTCTGGAAGTTCTATGTGGAAAGGGGCACGGCAGTGTGATGGTCAAGCTTGTGGGTCTTTCACAGACAGTTGAGACTTGTGTTTAAAGCTTTTACCTACTCATTTTTAAAAGTCTTCAAATTTCTTGTCCTTTGTACATTTCCTTTTGTGTATTGTGGGTTTCCTCCCTTTGGTCATTTTTATCTTGAGTGTGCAATGTGTAAGATGCCTTGACACTACAAAGGGATCATTTCTTTCTCTTTTGAAGAAACTGTTTTTAGCTGCTGGGCCTCCAGGGGGAGATAAGCAGGCTTGTCATGCCGCAGAACCAAGGAAGCTGTCCCTTTGACACAATCTCTCAGGGGCCAACTGAGCTTGTTAGATCTTTTTCCCCCTCATGCACATTTCATTCCTGTCTCTTTACTGAGCAGATTTTATTTATTTATTTTTTTGTTTCTTTGAATACGAAGCACAGAAAAGTCATGTACAAAGCGACCCTCAAAGTTTACATGTTTTTGAACGGCTTGCCAACTAGAATTTGGGAACTATGTCCACTTTTTTTTCAGGGAAAGATAATTTGTTGTTGATGACTTGCCTTAGGTCTATTATTTTCTAGTGAGTGCGGCTAGAATCTCACTTCTAGCCACACTCACTAGAAAATAATAGACCTAAGGTGAGAAGACAATGGTAGTAACATGTCCTCAGGTGGTCAGAGTGTGTGTGTGTGCGCGTGTGTGTCTGTGCGTGTGTGTGTGCGTGTGCACGTGCGCACGTTTGTGTGTGTGTGTGTGTGTGTTGTGGGCAGTGAGCAGTCCTCAGATCACAGGTGCCTGAGCTCATATGTTCCAAGTTGTGACACGTATGTCACAACTGTATCACGCAGTTGCCTGAATGGTAACAAACATGAAAATAAGGAGGTATCCACTGTGATCCGTGGGATGCCTTTATAATTAAAATACTGCATGATTCCACTTAAGTGAGGTGCCTGTAATAGTCAAACTCGTAGAAGCAGAGGATAGCGGGGTGGTTGCCAGGTGATTGGCCATGGAAGAAATGAAGAATTATTTTTCAGTGGGTTTAAAGTTAGAGTTTTATAAGATGTATAAGTTCTAGAGATCTGCTCTGCAACATAGTGCCTACAGTTAACAGTATGATATCGTGCACTTCAAAATTTGTTATGAGGTCAATCTCATGTTAAGTGTTCTCTCCACAACACAAAACAAAACAAATAAAGGACACAGGAAAGTTCAGGAAGGTGATGAGTATGTGTATTACATTGACTGTGGTGCTGGTATCTGGGGTCATAATATGTGTCCAACTCATGTAATTGTACATATTCAATATGTGCAGTGCTTTGCATTTCAATTATACCTCAATAATTTATAAGATGAATAAGTTCTAGAGATCTGCTCTGCAACATAGTGCCTACAGTTAACAATATGATATCGTGCACTTCAAAATTTGTTATGAGGTCAATCTCATGTTAAGTGTTCTCTCCACAACACAAAACAAAACAAATAAAGGACACAGGAAAGTTCAGGAAGGTGATGAGTATGTGTATTACATTGACTGTGATGCTGGTATCTGGGGTCATAATATGTGTCCAACTCATGTAATTGTACATATTCAATATGTGCAGTGCTTTGCATTTCAATTATACCTCAATAAAGTTGTTTACAACAAAAGTGCAAGGAAAAGCATGTGCACAAAATACCTATGAGCAGGTGTAGGGGCCATCTCACACCTCACATTCTCTGACACTTTGTCTCCTCACTCTCCTCTTGCTAACTCTTTCACCACACTGGCTTCCATGATTTTCTAAAACAAGCAAAGTCCCCAGGACCTTCACACTGGTAATTCACTTACAAGGACCACACCTCCACAGGTAACCTCGTGACTCTACAGTCCAGTCTTCCTTGAGGTATCTGTTCAAATGTCAACTTTTCTCTCTCTCTTGCCTGGACTCCCATACAAGCAGCACTCCCATAAGTCTGTATGATTCCTTCATCGATTAAAATTATTTAAAAAGCACCAAAATCTACTCTATCTTTTTTACCTACCATTGTTTTATTTGTATTACATATTCCCATCTGACATGTTGTATGATTTCTTTAACTTTTTATATTCCTTCTGCACCAAACTTCTGTTTTAAAGCATCTAATACTCATTGTCTGGACAATGCCTAGTTCATGGTCAGAGCTCAATTTCTATTCCATAAAAATGCAAAAGAATTTGACATTAAAATTATAGAATACATGGTCTATTTAGAACAAGAAGTTGAACAGGAATTTCTTATCAGATCGATGCTGTGCATAACCAACAGGGATCAGAAAACAAACACAAAATACAGAAAATCATTTCTTGACGGAAAAATACAAATTGTAACTTTTATACACTTTTAGTGAAGCCCGTTTCTTCGAAAAGTAGTCATGTTGTTTTTGTTTTTCCTGGTAGTCGCCTCCACTGCATGGATCTAGGAAATGATACACAAATTTCAGAATTTCTTCTTATGGGATTTTCAGAGACATCAGATTTGCAGCGCTTCATATTCTGGCTGTTCCTCTCGATGTACCTGATCACGGTGTTTGGAAACCTGCTCATCATCTTGGCCATCATCTCAGACTCCCACCTCCACACTCCCATGTACTTCTTCCTCTCCAACCTGTCCTTTGTAGACATCTGTTTCACCTCCACTACCATTCCAAAGATGCTGCTGAACATCCAGACACACAGCAAGATTATATCCTATGAAGGATGCATCACTCAGATGCACTTTTTTCTACTCTTTGCAGGATTGGATGACTTTCTCCTGACCACCATGGCCTATGACCGATTTATGGCCATCTGTCACCCCTTGCACTATACGGTCATCATGAACTCCTGGCACTGTGGGCTGCTGGTTCTGGTTTCCTGGATCATAGGTGTTCTAAATTCCTTGTCACAAAGCATAATGGTGTTGAGGCTATCATTTGGGACAGTCTTGGAAATCCAAAACTTTTTCTGTGAACTTAATCAGGTGGTCCACAGTGCCTGTTCTGACACTTTTCTCAATGACCTGGTGATATATTTTGCATCAGGAGTGCTGGGTGCTGGACCCCTTGCTGGTATCCTTTACTCTTATTCTAAGATAGTTTCCTCAATACTTAAAATCTCTTCATCTAGTGGAAAATATAAAGCATTTTCTACCTGTGCATCTCACCTCTCAGTTGTCTCCTTATTTTATTGTACAAGCCTAGGAGTGTACCTTAGTTCTGCTGCTACACACAACTCATTGTCAAGTGCTACAGCCTCAATGATGTACACCGTGGTCACACCCATGCTGAACCCCTTCATCTACAGTCTGAGGAATAAGGATATAAAGAGGGCTCTCAAAAGATTCTTTGGGAGACAAACTAGAAAAGGACCAATTACACTATGACTGACGATATTCCCCTGAACGCAGGGATCAAAGCATCGAAGTGAAAAATTGTGATTCTTTAATCAGATTGTGAGGTACAGCTTGTTCATTCTGTTTATTTCCTGAAATTTCTTTTTCTTTAATTTCAATTTCCATATATAATATGTCACACACTTTTATAAGCATTTTGATCCTTAATATCCTACAAAGTTTCCCCTTGTCATCTTCCTCCCTCCCAATAATTATTCCCATTCTTGTATCAGAAATATTTAGAATCCCATTTACTTTATTGGAAAACATGGAATTCTTAAGAATAATTTCTTCACATATTATGAATGTCCTACCATGTAATTTTTCTTTTGTGTTACTAAAATAATAGTCAAGAGATGTATTACTCCTTTGGGGGTAGGAACAACTAAAAACAGTCCCAAGCAAATGAACAATAACCACAAAACTCCTGTTGGCACTAATATTTTTAATACAACTTAGTCGAAGAGGAAAATCTGAGACCACAGGGTTTTTTTTCACTTCTATATTTGTTATTGCTTTGTATCTCACTATCTAAAAATGCAGATTGTAATGTACTAGAATGTTTTATAACTGGTAATTGGGTTTCATTCTGCTTGTTAGTATCCTGTTTTCATACTCAGTTCAGTGTCCACAATGTCTTTCATTATGACTGGGAAATGTTGATGACCAACTACTTGACGCCAAGTGCAGTCTACATTGAAAGACAAGTTTGAATAAATAGTTGACTTAATATGGTCTTAATGTCAGGCAATATGATGAAGCAACATTTCAAATCAAACACTGCACTATTATGCAAAAATATTTCTTTTTCATATTGTTCATCTACTCCTTGAAGTGGGGAAGACTGATGTCCCAGTGTAAAGGCATTTAGTCATGGGGGTGAAGAAACGGTTGATGTGGTTATGTAGTTTTATTGAATTATCTTCCTCTTTCTTCTCAAAAACTTCCAATTCTCCCTGTAAATAACAGTCTTTAATTTGCTCTAAACAAATTATCATCCCATATTCCAAACTTTCTCATACCTGTGAAAGAGACAGTCAATGAACAACATCAATATCATCTATTAGGTGTCTCACTTGTACTCAGGATTCTCTTCAATGATCATGCTAGAAAGATGCCTAACAAGAGAGCTTATATTCTGGTTCAGTTTCTACCATGTGATTCAGGGTCAAAAGTTTTCCTACAGAAACCTGCATGTCCTCACAATCTCTCTTTGTTCCCTGGAAGGAATCATCAGCTTAGTTCCTTTTTATGACACATATCTGAAATAAACTTGAATTACAGGGTTCTCATGAATGCTGCTTTCCGGTGTCTTCCGGTTCCATCCACGTTGTCACAAATGGCAGAATTTACTTATTTTATAAAGCTATCTAGTAGCCCACGTGTCTAAATACCACAGTTTCCTAATTCATTCATCCAGTAATGGACACTTAGATTGATTCCATAGTTTCATATTTCAAAATTACAGAAAGACTGGATTTTCAATGTCCTCACCATAAGAAAGATGGCAAATAGGTGAGGTGATGGATGTGCTAATCAGCTTATTTAAATATAACTACAATGTATACATAAATCAAAGCATTACATCATATCCCATAAATATACACATTTACTACTTGTCAATTAAAAATAAATACTTGAAATATTTAATCATTAATTTTGTTTACTAATTTTGCATCTGATCTCCCTAATTACTTTATTTGTTTAACTTTCCTATAGATGTCTTTTCATTTGTCAAAACATATATTTCTTTGCCAGAGCCATCAAAGAACAAATATACACTGTAATTGCTTGGCTTATTACAAAGTGCAAATAGAATATAACCATTTTCATCCTCAAGCAAAACTTTTACATGTATGACTGTTACAAAATTCTACGATGTATTTTGAACAGTGTATCAAGATATAAATGGCATCTAGGTGCAAATGAAAGAAAGGTGAACCAAAATACTGACTAAAACAAATTAAGGGTTGATCACATTCTAGAGTTAGGAAGTTCATGGATACATTGACAGCTTTGTGACATCATTAAGGACTTAGTCTATATTTATTTTTCTTTCCCATCATTCCCAATGTGTGTTTTTCATCCTCATGGGCACAGAATGGCTTCTGCATCTCCAGTCATTGAATCTATATCCCACACATGAAGATTCGGAGATTAATCAGTGGTGAAGAACAAAAGGGAGTGCCAGATGGGTTTAGGTAAAATAATTAACATTTTAATGAAGTACAAAGTATTTATGGAAAAGCACCATATCAAAACTTTCTCAGTATACTCTAAGTAGCCAGAACTCAGATCAATAAAGAGAACATATCCAGTCACATAAAAGCTTCTTTTGTGCCCATATTCAGACAACATGCCCCACCTCACCATGTTATCCACTATCTAGAATTCTAATGATACAGATTATTTTTTGCCATTTAAAAATTTTGTATAGATTCATACAATGTGTGTTTTTTTGTGTGTGTGTGGAATATACTAAAAAGCATATGTCCTTCATAGGGCCTGGTTTTCCAAAGCCTTGCAGTTTCAAATACTGATGTAGCAAGTACAGAAAATTTCCCTCAGGCTATAAGCCTCTGTTGCAAGATAAGGATTGTGGCTCAGCAGGTTGCTGGCTCAAAAGACAGACCAGTTTTTTATTGTTATGTAAAGATACTGAGAAATTGCTGTAAGAAGGAATGTTTGCTAAGATCAAACATGTGTTGATAAGATCACTTGATTGCCTTACTGGAATGTCATCTGGCTTGTTTCACTGAAAGTTACCAGCCTATATTGTTAAACTATAACACCACATTTGTTCTCTTCCTATAACTTCCTGGTCTGGAAAATAAATGCAAGAAGAGTACTCCAATTTGGGGTTAATTTCCCAAGGAAGGGATCCTTGTCACTTGAGGGTTCTGGTGGGAGATTAACCACTTTGGGGCCTCTCACTGCTCGGTAGAGATCGGCTTTTTGTACTCCTTTGCATCTCCATCATTCAGAGGAAGTGGGGTGACAAATCCGTGGGGGGCAAAGCAACGCAAAGCAACATTTGTGTCTGTCTTGTTTTGTTTAACAATAAGTTTCTGAGTCTGCATTTTATAATTAGGATAATAAATGTTTTCAAGAAACTCCACCTATAGAACTTCAGTTTACTCCTCATTGCCTAAAATTGTGTGACATGGTAGGATAGGGAAAGTAATGAACACTCCCAAAGATGTTCACATCTTATTCTCCAGAACCTGTGAATATATTGGGATACATGGCAAAGGAAAAGTTAGGCAGTACATGGAATTAAGTTCCAAATAAACTGGCCACTGAGAGAAAGATTACCCTGGATTATTGGAGTTGGCCCAAAAGTATCACAAATTTTCTTAAAGGCAGAAGAGAGAAGCAGAAAATTTGTGTCAGAATTATGTCAGGTGAGGAAGATTCAACCTGCCCTTACTAGCTGAAAACAGCAATGAAGACACAAACCAAGGAATGTGGGGAGCCCCAGATGCTGGAAAGGCAAGATAATGGATTCTCCCTTACAGCGTCCTTAAAGGAGCACAGCCCTGCAAACACCTTTAATTGTAATCGAGTAAAACACATGTTGAGTTTCCAACTATAATAGCTAAAAGGTAACAAATTCATGTTGTTTTAAGCCTCTACACAGTGGTAATTAGTTTTAGCAGCCATAGAAAGCTAATACACATAGTCACTCTGTGACTGAGATACCTAGCTGTGTATTGGCATTTCAGAATAAATTAGTGTTCTGCTATTAAGGAAAAGAGCAAGAATAGATATTGGCAAGGTATTTAACCAAGTCTTACACAAATAACATTTGAGGAAAGTATTTTTTAAAAAAATGGTGGGTGGCAAGCAGATTAGCTCTGCTTATTTGAGCGTGGTGCTGATAATATCAAGGTCCAGAGTTCAATCCTTGTACCAGCCAGCTGTAAGAAGAATAAAACTAAAAAATAAGTTTAAAATTTTTGTTATTTTTCTTTTTTTTTAAATTTTATTTTATTTTGTCAATATACAATGTGGTTGATTATTCTGGCCCATTACCAATACTCCCCTCCCTACGCCCTCTTCCCCCTCAGTCCCAAGAATGTCCTTTCTGTTTGCTTGTCATACCAGCTTCAAGGAATTGTAATTGTTGTGTCCTCGTCCCTCCACCCCTGGTTGTTTCTGTATTTATTCATTTATTTTTAGCTCCCACAAATAAGTGAGAACATGTGATATTTATTTTTCTGTGCTTGACACATTTCACTTAACAAAATTTTCTCTAGGTACATCCATGTCATTGCAAATGGCAGTATTTCATTCTTTTTTTTATCGCAGAGTAGTATTCCATTGTGTAGAGATACCACATTATCTGTATCCGCTCATCTGATGACGGACATTTTGGCTGGTTCCAAATCTTAGCGATTGTAAAGAGTTCTGCAATGAACATTGGAGAACAGGTATACCTTTGACTTGATGATTTCCATTTCTCTGGGTATTCCCAGCATTGGCATATCTCAGCACATATAGTAGATCTATCAGCAATTGTTTGAGGAAACTCCATATCATTTTCCATAGAGGTTGCACCATTTTGCAGTCCCACCAACAATGCACAAGAATGGAAAAATGGCAAGTGAACAACCTAACACTTCACCTTAAGGAACAAGCAAAACAAGAACAATTCAAACCCAAAGTTAGCAAACGGAGAGAAATCATTAAGATCAGAGCAGAACTTGATGAAGTTGAAACCCAAAAACAATACAAAAGATCAATGAATCAAAAAGTTGGTTTTTTGAAAAGATAAATAAAATTGATAAGCCATTTGCACGGCTAACTAAAAAAAGAATAGAGAAGATTCAAACAAAAAAATTTGAAATGAAATTGTGATATTACAACTGATACATCTGAAATACAAGGAATCATTTGAGACGACTATAAACAACTATATGCCAACAAATTTGAAAATCTGAAGGAAATGGGTAAATTTCTGGACACACACAAGCTACCCAAACTGAGCCAAGAAGATGTAGAAAATCTGAACAGAACAATAACAATAAAGGAGATTGAAGCTGTTATCAGAAGGCACCCAACAAAGAAAAGCCCAGGACCAGATGGATTCACAGCAGAATTTTACCAAACATTCAAAGAGGGATTGAAACAAATTCTCTACAAACCATTCCAAAAGATTGAAACAGAGGCAATTCTCCCAAACTCATTTTATGAAGCAAATATCACCCTGATACCAAAACCAGGTAAGATAAAACTGAAAAAGAAAACTACAGACCAATATCCTTGATGAATATAGATGCAAAAATTCTCAATAAAATACTAGTTAACAGAATACAGCAACACATATGCAAAATTATACACCACGATCATGTGGGATTCATCCCAGGGTTACAAGGTTTTTTTCAACATACACAAATCAATAAATATGATACAACATATCAATAAAATCAAACACAAGGACCCTATGGTCATCTCTATAGATGCTGAAAAAGCATTTGACAAAATTCAGCATTCATTCATGACAAGTACCCTCTATAAGTTAGGTATAGATGGGAAGTATCTCAACATAATTAAAGCCATATATGATAAACCCACTGCCAATATCATCATGAATGGGAAAAGCTGAAAGCTTTTCCTTTAAGAACAGGAACTAGACAAGGATGCCCACTCTTACCACTTCTATTCAACATAGTTTTGGAAGTATGAGCCTGAGCAGTCAGAGAAGAGAAGAAAATAAAGGGCATCCAGATTGGAAAACATGAAGTCAAAGAGTCCCTGTTTACAGATGACAAGATCCTATATATCAAACAGCCTAAAGCATCGACAAAAAAACTTTTGGAGTTCATACATGATTTCAGCAAAGTAGGTGGATAGAGAATCAGCACACAAAATTCAGTAGCATTTCTATTCTCCAATAGTGAACATGCAGAAAGAGAAATCAAGAAAGTTTCCCATTTACAATAGCCACCCCAAAAATAAAATACTTAGGAATTGAGTAAACCATTGATGTGAAAAATCTCTAATGAGAACTACAATCCACTGCTGAGAGAAATTAGAGAGGATACAAGCAGATGGAAAGATATCCCATGCTCTTGGACTGGAAGAATCAACTTTGTGAAAATGTCCATATTACCCAAAGTGGTATACAAATTCAATGCAATCCCCATCAAAATTTCAATGACATTTTTCTGAGTAATAGAAAAAACTATCCAGATATTTATATGGAATACCAAAAGGCCATGCAAAGCCAGAGCAATGCTGAGCAACTAAAATAAAGCTGGAGGCATAACACTAACAGTCTTTTAACTATACTACAAAGCTATAATAACCAAAACAGCATGGTGCTGGCATAAAGACAACCACACTGATCCAATGGAATAGAACAGAGAATCCAGAAATCCACCCACACACATACAGTCATCGGATCTTTGACAAAGACACCAAGCCTATACACTCGGGAAGAGACTGCCTCTTCAGCAAATGGTGCTGTGATAACTGGATATTCATTTAAAGGAGAATGAAACTAGACCCATACCTCTCACCATATACTAAAATCAACTCAAAATGGATTAGAGAATTATATATACACCCTGAAATAATAAAACTTCTTAAGGAAAACATAGGAGAAACACTTCAGGAAGTAGGACTGGACAGAGACTTTATGAATATAACCCCAAATGCACAGGCAACCAAAGGAACAATAAACAAATGGGATTATATCAAACTAAAAAGCTTCTGCATAGGAAAAGAAAAAGATTTAAAAGACCACCAAAAGAGTGGGAGAAAATATTTGCAAAATATACATCTGAGAAAGGATTGATATCCAGAATATACAGGAAACTGAAACAACTTTACAAAAAAACAAAAGCAAGTAACCCAATTTAAAAATGGGCAAAAGAGCTAAATAGTCATTTCTCAAAGGAAGATATATGAATAGCCAACTGTCATATGAAAAAATGCTCAACATCACTTGGCATTTGGGAAATGCAAATAAAAACCACAGTGAGATACCATCTCACCCCAGTTAGGATGGCTAATATCCAAAAGACTGTGAATGATAAATGTTGGTGAGGTTGCAGAGATAAATTAAAAACTCTATTCAATCTAAAGAAGGAAATAGACACTAATACCATAATAGCAGGGGTCCTGAACACCCCACTGTCAATACTGGACAGATCATCTAGGCAATGAATCAACAGAGAAACACAAGATCTAAACACCATTCTAGACCAAGTGGACTTGGCAGATATCTACAGAACATTCCATCCAACAACCTCAAAATATTCATTCCTCTCATCAGCCCCTGAATTGTTCTCCAGGATATATCAAATATTAGGTCACAAATCAAGTCTCAACAAATTCAAAAAAATTGGAATTATCTCATGCATTTTTTCAGACCACAATGGATTAAAATTAGAAATGAATAACAAGCCAAATTCTGGAACCTAACAAACACATGGAAATTAAACAGCATTCAACTTAATGACATCTGGGTCCAAGAAGAAATCAAACCAGAAAACAAAAAATTTATTGAAACTAATGAAAATAATGATACATCATACCAAAACCTCTGGGATCCTGCAAAACTGTACTAAGGGGGAAATTCATCACATTAAATGATAACTTAAAGTTAAAAATTTTAAAGTGAAGTATGAGAGAATATTTGTCTTGCTTCTTAATACAATGTGTCATAAAAAGTGTATTTGTCAAAACATTGTGAGATTTACGTAAGTCTAAATGAAGCTGAAACAACAAAAATTCAATAAAATAACAAGCTATTTTATAACAAACATCAAAATCAACGAGGAGAAAAAGAATTTTGAAATAAATGTTGATTGGAAAATTATTTGTTGGAAGCAAAATGAAGTTAGATTCTTGTCTTAACAAGAATTACCATAGTAAATTACATTTTGAAGAAATCTCTAATATAAGACACCTACGAGAAAGTATAGATGAACTCTCTGAGCATAAATAGAGATAAAAGAAATACAAATAAATAGAATCAAGAAGATAATTCATAAACTCAAGTACATTAAAATGTGCATATCAAAAATACTGTAAAGAAAATAAAAGGCAAAATAAAAACTAGGCTATATATATAAAAATATGTAGGCTACATATATATGGTTGTATGTGTGTTTGTTTGTGTATAGACATATACATAGCCTACTTTTTTATTTTCAGTATATATAACATTGTACATTAAAAAACAATGTAGACATAAAACTTCTTATAATCTAATTAGAATAAAAATGCAAGATAAATAATCAAAAGATGTGAATCAAAGATTCAGTAGAATAAATACAAGTAACACATAACCATGACCATGTGCTCAATTCCAATAACATGCAAAGAAAAACCAATTTAAGTATTAAGAAAACCTTAAGAAATCTTAATCTACTGTCTGCTTTATTTCCACACCTGCAGCCTTAGAGACATAACTTTTTTCGGGGAATAGACTTCCTCCTGTGAGATTCTCCAGAAGGAATGTGGCCATCCCACAAAAACTGGAAAAGGGAATAAAATGTATTGTCGTTTTTCATATATATTAGAAGACTCCTATTTTCTTTGAGATATAACTATTATTATTATAAGATTTGACTAGAGGCAACATAATAACATCATGACCCACAGGGTGACTTCGTTTTGACTCTCTTCACCACTGTGATATTATGAAATATGTATTTGAACTTCCTCCAGTCTCCTGGTATACAACTCTTCAAAAATTCTTGGAATCTCCAAAGTGATAAGAGTCTTTTCTATGCTGATGTGTTCCCTGATGGCAAGGGGCTCTGGAATAGCCTCAGGCTGGGGGCTGGTCACAAGAAAGACTAAGGCAGGATTGAAGGGTTGGGACTTTGATCCACACTCCACCTTCCAGGGAGGGAAGAGTAGCTGAAAGTTTCATTGATTACCATTGGCCAATGATTTAATCAATGAAGGCTTCATAAAAACCTAAAGGGACTGGGTCAGAGAGATTAAAGAGAGCTTAACATGTGGAGGTTCCTCGAAGGTGACACCCCAGGGAGCCCATGGAAACTCCCAGTCCCTTCTCCCAAACCAATCACTGTGCATCTATTCAACTGGATCCTTTCAAGTGTACTTTGTAATAAACAGGACATATGAAAGTGTTTCACTGAGTTCTAAGAGTTGTTCTAGAAAATTAATCAACCCATAGGAGGGAGCTGTGGACACCCCAATTTATAGCTGATCATTCAGAAGTACAGGTAAAACAACATGGTGCTTTCAATCAGCATCAGAAGTAGGGGAAAGACTTGTGGGACAGAGCCCTCAACCTGTGATGCTACCTCCAGGTAGATAGTGTCAGAATTGAATTGAACTAGACGACACCTAGCTGGTGTCTGTTGCAGAACTGATTGCTGTTTCACATGTGAGGAAAACCCTCATACAATTGGTTACAAATCTGTATTCACTTTGGTGTGATAGCAGAGAAAAAATGGTTTGTTTCTTCCTCTATTTTCTTAAGTACATCTGTGGCCTTGATGTAGTTACCTAGTTACCATAAGCTCTCATTTCCTCATAAAGAAATTGAAACAAAGTGAGCCAAAATGCTGAGTACCAATCAAGCTTCATTAAAAGGAAAGAATCTGCTGGGCTGCACTCAAAGAGGAGGACAGCACCAGGTGTGGGGGTGAAAAAGCTTATATAGGGCTCCAACAGCTGGCTGATACAACCAAGGAGGGGCATTATGCTAATG
>NW_007736492.1:38406-38782 GCF_000696425.1 Galeopterus variegatus
CCAACAGCTGGCTGATACAACCAAGGAGGGGCATTATGCTAATGCAGAGGCTATGCCACGAGGGTGGAGAATTGCACCTTTGTGGGAGCAAAAGGGTTTCTTTGTCTCAGAAATGATAAGGTTTCTTACACAGTGAGGGGCTGGCAACTATTTGGTGACTATTGTGTGCACAATGGCCCTGGTCACATCCAAAATCCATCATCCCCACCTTTTAAGTATAAGGATAATGGAAAGAAGGGCAAAAGTCTCATTCTCCTGAAGCTATTTCCTGCTGGAGATGGGCAAAGATGTGGAAAAATAAAAGATTTATGTTGGTGGGTAAAACAGTTAGGTGGCAAGGTATTGGTTTCATGTGGGGAGCCTGTATTCTTCCAGG
>NW_007736492.1:39529-39923 GCF_000696425.1 Galeopterus variegatus
GTGTGTTTGTGCTTTGTAACCCTTTATGTCAGTGATCAATGCTTGCCTTAAAATGGTTTAAGTTGTTTGGGATGACCCCAGACTCATTCACATAATAACAGCATTCCCCCCAAGAAGAGGCAGGTGCCTCCTTTCTCTGCTGTAAGGAGTTCAAGGGCCTGATTGTTCTGTAAAGTGACTGTCGACTGTCTCAAGTTAGGTGAACTGTTGCTAGAGGAAGGAGATGCTATCTATACTTAGTTCTTCTGAGAGACTTTGAAAGAATTGAGAGGCAGTAGCAAGGCCTGTTAAGCCAGTCCCAGTTGCAGGAAGGATCCCTGCCACAATTAAAAAAGGAACAATTAGTGCCCTATGGGAGTGGGGGCACTTCCTGAAGGGGATGTGAAGTTAGTCC
>NW_007736492.1:41564-53169 GCF_000696425.1 Galeopterus variegatus
TTCTTTGGGTAAAGTCTCAGGTGCTAGTTTTACCAGGGATAAGTGATAACAAGGGGCCTTTTCTAGTACTTTTACTGCTGTGGGGCTGGTGAGAAGTACTGTATAAGGCTCTTCCCAATACGGCAAGAGGAGCTTTGGGATTCGAGTCTTAATATTCACTCTCTGTCCTGGGATCAGTTTACAGTCTGAGGGTGCAGTGAGGACAGGATGAGGTAATAGAATGTTGGCCTGTTCCCTAAGAAGATCCCTAATGAGCATAAGAGTAGGGAGTTAATAGCCTAAAGACAATGAGCTGGAAGGGAGAGGTGTGAGGTTGAAGGCTCTACCATACATAAGTTTGAAGGGGCTGGGGCCGGTGGACTTGCAGTGGGTAGCTCATAGGTGAGTGAGTGATTGGTAGGAAGGCCAACATGAGTGGTGATTTTTGTGGTGAGAGCATGCATTATAGTAGTCCTAAGCCTCCACGGAATTGTGTTCTAAGGGTTGTGAGTGTTTGGGGATCAAAGTGGCTGGATTTAAGGGAGGGCAAGGTTTAAAGGAGAACTAGGAATTTCCAATGGAAGTAAGGTGAATAAGTTGTAGGCAGGAAGGGGATAGAATTGACTTGGCCTTATGACTGAGAAGATCTTGACTGTTTTTGTCCAAAAGTTAGTTTAGAGCTCTCTTCCACTAAGGAGAGGTTGCCACCAAGGCCCATAAACAGGGACCCATTGTGTCCAATTGTTTAGAGAGTTATTCAACAGGGGAGAAAATATCTCCTGCCTCTTGTCCCAAAACCCTGACTTCCAATCCTTGGGTTTTGGTGGCATATTGGAAAAAAGGATGAGATAGGTTTGGGAGGGATAGAGATGGGGCTGTGAGGAGAGCAGCTTTTAATTGCTGGAAGGGAGAGTGACTGGGCTTTGTGAGATCTAAAGGAATGGAAGGATCCCCTTTGACTACCTCATAAATTGTTTTTGTTATCATGCCAAAGTTAGGAATCCATAGGTGAAGATACCCTGCAAGCACCAAGAAAGCAAGAATTTCACACTTTGTGGTAGGAGTAGGGAGTTTAGAAGCTAGACTCTTGTGATCCACTGCTGGCGACCAGCTCCATTCAAGTTGGGGGCCCTTGAAAAAGGGATGAGGGGTCGGCAAAATAAACACAGACAGAGACCTCAATGCATCAATATGCACGTTCTGTCTCTGCAGGCTTTCAGTGTTTTGCAGCTGGAGCCCAGTAGAGAATTAGACAATGTCTTTTATTTAATTTTACAGCTCTGTAGGGGGGCTTTGGGTACTATTTTTATTACATCCGCAAGTTTGAGTCAATAATTTAAAAAGCATGGGGGAAGCCAGTTTTTTCCCTTTGTCAGCACGTCTCATGTGATTAGCTTGTGCTTCCTCCTTTTGGTATCAGGTTATCAGATCGGGACCATCTTTTCATTGTCCTGAAGTTAACCTGTGACCATTTCCGGTTTGCAAGCTGTGGTTAATATCTACCCTATTAACAGGGTGGTGGCTATTGCTTACAAAGTGATAGACAGCACTATCTTATGACCTATGTCTATTGCTAACTGTAAGTACAAATTTGCTAAAAGGAAAAATGCTAACATTTAAATTCTAAAGGGGGTCTAATGATCTTATGTTCTAGTGGAATGAAAAGGAACAATAGATATTTGAGCAGCATTATCATGCACATTTTGAGGTTATGCATTGGCTGTGGCCCTGTAATCTTGATCTAAATGTAAAAGTGTCTTTTTGCACAGCACCATCCCTCACAAAACTAGGTGTACTCTTTTATTCTTCTAAGATCTAATTTTGTAGGTTTAATAATTTTACAGAATATATTTTTATCCCAACACCTGATTCTTAATGATTTATTTAAAACTGGACACCACCAAGTAAAGGGAATTCTACAGTTTCATTCCCATACACTTAATTTGTCCCAATCATATAATTTTTCATTAATGCCAACCATTCTCTTGCCATTAATACAATCTCCAGTAAATGATGTTTGCCAACTTAGATCATACTTTGGACATCCCCTGGGAGGGTACCAAGTTTTTCCCTTTCTCATATTATATCCCATGTACCCATTTACCCAGATGGTGGGAAGAGGATGAGGACTTCTTTTATTTATTAATTTCTCTGGTAAAGGCAATTGCTCATGATTATAACCGATGTTTTTGAAACATCCGTTGGCATAATTAATTGACTCAAAAGGGACAATTTGGAATTGTTCAATCTTCCTGGATCTTTGGTGGGACTATCTAATTTTATGACAACAACTATTTGTGTGTCATTTTCTGCATCTTTTGGAGACTCAGGAAACTGCCAATACATCAAAAGAGAAAATAAAAGCAGTACCACTATGCCAAGGCAGAGATCCTTACAATGAAAGCAAGTGCTCATAGCCATGGCACTGCCAGCAGCTCTCCCTCCGGTGGCCTTGCCAACTCAGAGAGGGCAGCCCAAGCTATTCTTTTCAGGACCCTACCATGGTATGGACCACGCCAATCCACCATTATTTCTCTGGTGTTGGGGGTGAGGTGCACTCCCAAATAGGTAACTGAAGGAGAAGAAGTTTGGGCCTTGCAGGGGAACACTCGATATCCCCTGGAGGCCAGGAAATTAAGGAGAGCAGCAGTGTGGACCTGTGAATCCTCATAGGAAGGGGTTACAAAGGAGGAGGTCACCCACATATTATATTAAAGTACTAGAGGTTGGGGGAAGTTCAGATAAGTCATGAGCTAAGGCCTGGCCCAAGAAGTGTGGGCTATCTCAAAATCCCTGTGGAAAAACTATCCAAGTAAGTTGTTAGGAATGGCACATGTCAGGATCAGTCCTGTACTAAATGGTATGAACCACTAAGCCTTATAACCAGAAGGATGGGAGTATTAAAAGGTGAGCAGGTGGACCTTAAGAGATGAGAAGAAAGGAGTTTGTGTATGGTGGGTTTTATGCCTATTAGGTATTTGTTAGTGATGGGATATTGTGGGACATTAGGGAACAAAGAGGGGTTCTGCAATTTAACAAGGATATGGGAATGGTGCATAGCAATGAAGGAAGAAGTGTCCCATACCATGGGATTAAGCTTGTCCGAGGGGAAGGGGAAGGTGGAAACCTCAGGGGCCAGGTCTGGGTACGGCCTGTAAGAGGAGTATTGTCACTGGAGTTAAAGTGTTTAGGGTGAGAGTAGCTTTGAATTTGAAAAGAATGTCCGGTTCCAGAAAGGGGGTTGGGCATTTAGGCATTAATAATAATTTGTGTGTGAATTGAGTGTGATGTAGAGTGCGAGAAAGGGGTTGAGTCATCTGTGGGTAGTATTCTGATCCTGTGACTGCTACTATTGTGATAGAGGATGGGGTTGTTGGTCCTGCATATTTAGGATGGGTAGAGTAAGTGGCCCCTGCATAGATGACAAAAGAGATCAGCTTACCTGCTATGAGGCGAGTTACCCTGGGCTCACACATGGTGATCTCCATGGGGTCTTCAGGCTCTGGACATCATCAGTCCTCCTCCTGGGCAAAGCCAAGCAGCTCTGGTAGGGATGGCCATGAAGCCAAAGGCTATGAGTAGGGGACTGGGCCACTCCCTCTCCAGTGAGTGGAACAGTCAACCCCCCAGTGATTTGGCTGTTTGTAGTGAGGACAGTGCCCAGGAGAGAGCCTGGGGTTATGAAAAGCCCATTCCCAGTAGCCTTGTTAACTGCCTATGAAACAGTTCCCAGGTAGCTTACCCCTAGAGGCAGCTGGCTTTGAAGTATGTGAGCCTCAGATGGCATCAGCAAGGAGTTGGCGTTTGGCCTGGTCTCTTTTGTAATCATCTTTCTTCTACTTCTCTCTATTGTTAAAAACTTTGAAACTGCGTTGAGGAGGTCTCATTGGGGAGAATTTGTACCATCCACAAGTTTTTTTGTTTTGTCTTTTTTTTCAAATATCAGGGGCTAATTGGGTAATGAAATAACGGTGTGAGAGGCTCATGCCTGCAGGGGAGTTTGGGACTATATGTGCATATTTATGTAAAGCCTCAGAGAGGCAGGTTAGGAACTCAATGGGATTTTCAGTGGATCTCAGTGTTAATTCTCTAAGCTTGTCATAATTGACTGACTTGTGAGGAGCCTTTTGGAGGCCATAAATGAAGTGTATGATCATGTTATCCTGGAGACCCATTCGCCATGGCCAGCCTGGTAGTCCCAATTTGGGTCTGTGTGATGTACGGCAATGGCTCCCACAGGCCACCTGTTATTTGGAGCTTGTACCTCATCTGCCTATTGTTGGGCCATTACCCTGACCTGCTCCCTGTCTTCAGGGTACAGATATGTGTCTGGGTCAGACTGGAAGAATCCCAGTCCTTTTTTGATTTGGAAAAGGTCTGAAAGAGAAAAAGGGACATGAACTTGGACAATTCCCTCCATCCCAGCCACTTCACAGAGGGGGATATAGAGGAGTTGGAGCTGAAGTGGGGTTGTTACCTGATGAAGGGGGAGAAAAAGAGGGGTTGGGTGGCTGAGCATGAACATCTCAAGACCAGGTAGGGGGAAGAGAGGAAAAAGTGAAGGGGCTGGTGAAGGATCTGGAGAGTAAGGAGGTGGTCAGGTGGTAGAGTAGTCTGACAGATCGGAAGATTGATCTGAGTCTGGAAGGGGAGGCTGAGCATGAGCTAGGAGAATTTGATACATAGGACAGTTTTGACAGAGAGAGAGGGACACAATCAGAGACAGAAGGAGGCTTGAACATAAGGAATATCTCTGAACAACCTCTCTGTTGTCTCATTTGTGTCCATTCACCAATTTCTAGCTTTCCCCCTCCCCTTCCCCCTTTCTCACCTGTAGTCACCACCATTCTGTTCCCTCCTTCTGCAACTTCAACCTATTATTGTGATTCTATCTTTCTCTCTTTCTTTTTCCTTTCCTTTCTTTTCTTTTCCTTTCCTTTCTTCCTTCTTTCCTTCGTTCCTTCATTCCTTCGTTCGTGCTTTCCTTCCTTCCTGATTTATTTATTTATTACCTCCCACATACAAGTGAGGAATCTGGTATTTCTCTTTCTGTGCCTGGCTTACTTCACTTAATATATGCTTACTTTTTAAATGATGAATATGCTAATTATCATTATTCAATCTCCACATATTGTACACAGATGTTGATATTCTACTCTGTACCCCACAAACATTTGTAATCAATTAGGCTTCATTAAAAAAAAGCGCCTCTATTCACTCTTTCATTTTCATCAGCTATTGTCTTTAGCACACATCACAGAACTTGGCATGTGATTATTTCTTTGTGTGTTTGTATTCTTCCTCTATCGTCAGAGTCTATGGACTTTTGTTTTTCAGCACTCTGTATGCAGTTACTGGACACAGCCTGGACCATGGCCACTGCTTTAAAAGCAAAAAAGATTTTCTCCAAAAATGGCAAGATAATGACCTCCTGGGGAAAAGGCTGAGGGTGGATAGGAATAAATAATTAGAAACGGAAGAGAGGAATCTTCTATACAGAAACAGATACATACACAAAATACATAAAGTAATATTTTTTATTACAAAATATAAATTTTGGCATTTCAACTACGTGAGTAATACCCATCTGGGCGGAAGCTAGTCATCTTATTTTTCTTTTCTTTTGTAGTCACATTGACCCCATGGAATCAGGGAATGATACATGGATTTCAGAATTTCTTCTGGGAATTTTAGAGACACCAGAATTGCAGCCCCTCATATTTGGGCTGTTCCTCTCCATGTACCTGATCACTGTGTTTGGAAACCTGCTCATCATCCTGGCCATCATCTCAGACTCCCACCTCCACACGCCCATGTACTTCTTCCTCGCCAACCTGTCCTATGTGGACATCTGTTTCACCTCTGTAAGCATCCCCAAAATGCTGGTGAACATCCAGACTCAAGAGCAAAGTCATTACATATGTAGACTGCATCACTCAGATGTACTTTCTGACACTTTCTGCAGGGTTAGATGACCTGCTCCTGACTGTGGTGGCATATGACCAGTTTCTGCCCATCTGTCACCTTCTGCACTACATGGTCACCATAAACTCCTGGCTCTGTATGTTGCTGATTCTGGTGTCTGGCATCATTAGTGCCCTGAATTCCATATTACATAGTTTAATGGTATTGCAGCTGTCATTCTGTACACACATAGAAATCCCCCACTTTTTCTGTGAAATTTGTTGGAAGCAGGGAGCTGCCCTGAATGCAGGGGTCCCCTAGGGGGCACAGCTCTCGTCCAGCTGCATCCAGCTGATGAGGCTTCATGAGATCAAAGAGAATTGTTTTGAAAATAGCTGGAGATATTTTTGAGGAAGTCTAGAATTTTGACCTTGGAGCATTCCTGAGAACTTGGGAGTGTGTGCTATTCCTGTAAACTCCCACATCCTGCTGCTACACAGAATTTGTAACCCTTTGTTTAGACTTGCACTTAGAAAAGTATATAAAGAGAAATGCCTGTTGAATAAAGCACAGCAGCCCTCGAGACTGTTTGTCCTCCTGACCCCATCTTTTGTCTCTTGTCTCTTTTCTAATCCTTCGCTCGTCTTCTCGTCCTGCCATCTCTGGCTGGCTTCTGGCTAACTTAATCAGGTAATCCACCATGCCTGTTCTGACACCTTTCTTAATGACATGGTGATATATTTTGCCACAGGGCTGCTGGCTGGTTGTCCACTCACTGGTATCCTTTACTCATACTCTAAGATATTTTCCTCCATTTGTGGAATCTCATCAGCTCAGGGGAAGTATAAAGCATTTTCCACCTGTGCATCTCACCTCAATTGTCTCCTCATTTTATGGTACAAGCCTAGGAGTGTACCTTCATTCTACTGCCACACAGAACTTACAATCAAGTGCAATAGCCTCAGTGATGTACATGGTGGTAACACCCAGGCTGAACCCCTTCATCTACAGTTTGAGGAATAAAGACATAAAGAGTGTGCTGAAAAACCTGTATTAGGGAACTATTAAAAACCAACAAACAATTATTCTGCAGCTGAGGAAGTAACCATGATTGCAGGACTCAAAGCCCTGGAGTCAGAAACTGTGACTCTTTGGTCATATTGTGGAAATAGAACTTTCTCCTTCTATTTATCTCCTGTAGTTTCCATTTCTTTGACATCAAATACTTGACACAATTTAAGTAACTCACTTTATTAAGCTTTCTGCTCTTTATGATATCTAATTATTTTCCTTTCTTTTTTTCTTACTTTCCCACTGTTAATCCCAAACCTGGATCAGAAATATTTGAAAATGCTAATTCACATCACAGGACAACGTGAATTTCTTCAGAGTATTATTTCTCAAATGGCGTATGTCATACTAAGTTAAAAAATGTTATTAAGTGAATATTTATGAGTTCTACTAATCCTGTGTAAGAAACTACACTTGACAACTAAGGACATTTATATAATTTCATAGTATTAGAAAATCTGACACCACAGTGTTTAACTTGTTCTCCATTATTATTTTCTACTTCACTGCTTGACTGCTTTTCCTGAAATGTAGACTTTTTAAACACACCAGTGTATTTTATAACTGGTCATTGAGTTTTATTCTCTCATTAGGGCTCTACTGCTGAACTCAATGTGCAAGGTGCTTACCACAGTCACTGGCAACAATTCATTATCAGCTACATGTCTCCAAGAGGAATGTACATGAAAGACAAATTTGAACAAGTAGATTCACTTAATATGGGCTTACAGTGAGAGATGATCTTAAATATGGTGAAGCAAACTTTTAAGTCATATATTTCATTATTATGAGAAATATTGGTTTTTCAAGGTGTACATATAGTCATTGTAGGTTGAAAAATTGTTGTTCATGTGTGAGAGGTTTATTCATTTGTGTGCAGGTTTGGCTTGCAAGTTTAATGATTTTTTAAAATTAAATTATCTTCCTGTTTCTGCTTGAAAACTTCCCAGTGCTACTTATAAATAAGGCTTCTCGTATTGGCTTCAATGATACTGCACCCTTTTTCTTTTCTTTCTTATTAAAAAAATTTATGAATTTTATTTAAATAAAAACATGTCATGTGCTTTACATGCACAATTCTTCTTTTTTTCAGAAAGATTTTTTTTTTGTTTTTTAATTTAACAATATATATTTACGGGGAGCAATGTGGTGTTTCAAAAAACATATACATCGTTTAATGATCAAATCAGGTTAATTAGCATGTCTATCCACCTGAAACACTTATCATTTCTTTGTGGGGATGACATTCAAAATCCTTTTTTCTAGCTATTTGGAAATATTCATACACAATTGTTACCTACCCAAACTTAGTCCTCCTATCTTTTTCTAAACTTTGTCATAATCTCTAAAGAGAAGGTGAATGACCCACATCCATATCATCCATTATATTTCTCTTTTATCCTCAGGAATCTTCACGATCAAAGATGACTCAAAATAGTGTTCAAATTCCTGGCAAGTCCTGTTATTCAAGGTCATAAGTTTGTCTGCATAGACATGTATGCCCTTCAAACCTCTCCTTGTTACCTGGAAGGGAACCTCAGTGTAGTCACTTTTGAAAGCATTTATCTGAAATAAAATTGAATAACAGAGTAAATATGCATGCTATCTTCAAATATCAGAATAAATGCCAAAAATAAATGTAGCACATTACTACATTGCCCTCAGTATTGTTCACTTTATTATTGTATCAGTTAGCTACTGCTGTCTATAACACCTTCCTAAAATCAAATTGCACAAATGTGGAAATCCCACACTTATTTTTGTAATCTTCCCAAAGTCCTGAAACTCACCTGTTGTGAAACCATACTCGATAACATAGTGGTGTATCTTGTGACAATTGTCCTAGGTGTTTTCCCTCTGTCTGGAATTCTCTTCTCTTATTCTCTAATTTTCTCCTACATCCTGAGAATTTCACCAGCTAGCAGCAAGTGCAAAACCTGTTCCACCGGTGGGTCTTGCCTCTCAGCGGTCTCCTTGTTCTATGGCATAAGCCTTGGTCTCCTTGTTCTATGGCACAGTTCTGCAGCCACACCATCCTCTAGGACAAGTCTGATGTCCTTGGTGATGTACACATGTTCACCCCCAGATTGAACCCCTTCATCTACTGTCTGAGCAACAGGGACATGAAAGGGGCTCTGAGGAGACTCCTCAGCAGGGCAGCACCTCCCAGTGAAGGGGCCATTGCAGGACTCTTGTGTATAACATTGTGTAACCACTGAGGACAAGACAGCCTGGCCTCCCCCATCCAATATTCTGACTTCTCCTATTTTTATGTGTTTTTAAAAAAATTCTCTTAGGTATCCCTTCAGCATGATGATTTCCATTCTTCTGTGTATATTCCCAACAGTAGAATAGCTGGGTCACTATTTACAATAGCCAAGAGTTGGAATCAGCCCAAAAGTCCATCATCTGATGAGTGGATAAGGAAACTGTCATATATCTACAGAATGGAATACTTACTCAGATATAAAAATGAATGAAATACTACCATTCACAACTACAAGGATGAACTTAGAGAGAATTATGTTAAGTGAAACAAGTCAGGCACAGAAAGGGAAATACCTCATGTTCTCACTTATTTTGGGGAGCTAAAAATAAATAAATAAATAAATAAACAAATAAATAAATATACAAACAAATAAAGGGTCGGGGGAAGAAGACACGGATCCTCACAATTCAAACCTCCACACTCTATGCCCTTGGGCTATCTCCTTGCCAATCTCTCAGCCTGCAGGGAGACACTAAAACTCAAATGCCTCATTTTATACTGCATTCAGTTCTGGCCAAAATACAAACTAGACAATGGATCCCAGGGGCCACAAGATGGCACTCTCAATTTATATACTCTCAGAGACCTAGACAGCTATTGTCACCAAAATGGCAAAGTCAGAGATATTCCTTATGTTCCAGCCTCCTTCTGTGTCTGATCATGTCCTTCTCTCTCTGTCAAAACTATCCTATGTCTCAAATTCTCCTACCTCATGCCTGACCTCCTCTTCCAGATTCAGATCAATCTTCTGATCTGTCAGACCACTCTGCTCCCTGACCACCTCCTTACCCTCCAGATCCTTCACAATCCCATTCACCCTTTCCCTCTCTTCCCTGTACCTGGTCTCAAGATGCTTGCGCTAAGCCACCTAACCTCTCTCCTTCTCCCCCTTTATCAGGTAACAACCTCGCCTCAGATCTGGCTCCTTCATATCCCCCTCTGTGAAGTGGCTGGGATAGAGTGAATTGTGTGAGTTCATGTCCCTTTTTCTCTTTCAGACCTTTTCCAAATCAAAAAATGACTGGGATTATTCCAGTCTGACCCAGGCACATATCTGTACCCTGAAGACAGGGAACAGGTCTGGGTAATGGCCCAACAACAGGCAGATGAGGTACAAGCTCCAAATAACAGGTGGCCTGTGGGAGCCATTGCTGTACCCCACAAAGCCCCAAATTGGGACTACCAGGCTAGCCATGGGGAAAGGGGTCTCCAGGATAACATGAACATGCACTTCATTTATGGCCTCCAAAAGACTACTCACAATCAGTCAATTATGACAAGCTTAGAGATTTCTAACTGAAATCCACTGAAAATCCCATTGAGTTCCTAACCCACCTCTCTGAGGCTTTACATAAGTATGCACATATAGACCCAAACTCTCCTGTAGGCATGTCCCTCTTACACTATCATTTCATTACCCAATCAGCCTCTGATATTTGGAAAAAAAAAAAAACCTAAAAAAAAATGAGGATGGTTCAAATATGACCCAGTGAGACTCCTCAATGCAGCTTTCAAGATTTTTAACAATAGAGAGAAGTGTTGATTAAAATGATTGGAGACACAAAGGAAGACACAGCAGACAAGATGCAGGTGAAGAGCAGGGGGCTACTGCTCTCTCAGGCAAGTAGCACCAATCCAGCCACTGTTACAGCTTTTACTACATTTAGCCAGCTTGTGCATGCAAGATAAGCATTAATGCATAAATTCTGTTATACTTTTCTCAAGAGCAGAAGGCCATTACCTCCCTTCTCAAGCACTTGGTTATCTATAATTCACTTCCTGGGAACATCCCAAGAAAGTGTTCTCACAACTTTAAGTGTTCTCAAGGATTGTTTTCAATACTTGACACTTCTTTTTCTTTTTTTTTTCTGTCTCAGTATTTATTCTCCAGACCACGAAGTTACAGAAAAGCAACATAGGTGGGGTTATGGCTAAGTATAGTTTAACAATAGAAGCTGGTAACATCAGTGAAATAACAAAGTGACATCCCATAATGCAATTTGCAAAAGGTTAAGTTGATCCATCAACAAAAGCTTATTCTTAGCAAACATTTTCTTTCCCTACAGCAATTTCCTTAGTATGTTACATAACAATTAAGTAAGGTTAACCTGTACCATGGACATCTACCCTTTGAGCTAGCAATTTTGCTGTGTTACAATTCTATATCTACAACAGAGACTTTAGCCTGGGGAAAGTTTCCTGTCTTTTGCAAGGTTAACATTTCTAGGTGTAATTGTAAAAGTTAGGCTAAACCTGAAACTACAGGGCTTTGGAGGCTGGGCCCAGTGAAATACATTTCCTTTATAAATGTTAGTATATTCCTTTTTTTAAAAAAATTATTTTTATTTTGTCAATATACAATGTAGTTGATTATTATGTCCC
>NW_007736492.1:53550-54658 GCF_000696425.1 Galeopterus variegatus
GTGTGTGTGTGAGAGAGAGAGAGTGTGTGTGTGTGTGTGTGTGTGTGTGTGTATGTATGTGACTCATTTGTGAGTTCACCAAGTGAATGTATCCTTGGTGCCGACCACAGAAGTCCATTAACCATTTCCTTCATCTCCCCCTTTTTGTTTTGCCATGTGCAGTATATGACAGAGAAAATAGCGTGCCTTTGCTCACTCATTCGTCCTTGTTCTCAGTAGCATTTGTAGGCTATACTTAAAAGAGAAAGTAAGCATGCAATTACTATAAGCAAACCGGTAACAGACCAGAAAGCAGCTTTTAAATGAGGGATAGGATTTAATTGCTATAACTTACCAAGCAGACCTTTAAAAACATTTTGTTCTGAGAGAGGTTGAACTTCCTTTTGAAAAGTGTTTTGAATTTAAGATTGTAACTGCAAGATCTCTTGAGTTAGATTATTATGATTCAGTAAATGCATTTTAACTTTGTCCCAACAAGATTCATTATAAGGCACTGGGGTTATATAAAATAGTCTGATTCCAATCACATTTCACTTGAATTTGTCTTTGTAGGCTGATAACTTGATCTCCTAACATTGTTACAGCTTGCTTTGAATCAGCTATTTTTTCATGTATTTGTGTGTCAATTTGGCATTGAGTGGACCATAAATCATGTGAATTCTTATGCCACTCTGCTACTTCTTGCGAAGTTTTAATAGAGCTTTGTAAAGCTATTGTTGTAGCTGTTGCAGTAGCAGTTACAAAGATTATCCCTCCTATTACAGCTATTAATGTTCCAATGAATAGACGGGAACGTTTTAGCAAAGACTCAGCTACATATTGTAAGAAACCAGCATCAGGGGAGCCCTGCCATGGTCGTTTAAGTTTTACTGGTAACCAAATGGCAATTCTTGCCTTCAAGATATATAAACTATCTTTAGAAAAATTAATGTTCATGGTATGATTTAAACAAGTATATAATGAGCAATTACCTAAACATTTTATCTCACCAGTGGTTTGGTTCCAATTAATTTGTCCAATCATCATTAAATAAGGTAATCGTACACAACTGTGAACATATATGAAACTGTTTACAGTGAAGTTTAAGGAATAGTTTGATGAGGAATTA
>NW_007736492.1:55214-57028 GCF_000696425.1 Galeopterus variegatus
AATAGAGCTTTGTAAAGCTATTGTTGTAGCTGTTGCAGTAGCAGTTACAAAGATTATCCCTCCTATTACAGCTATTAATGTTCCAATGAATAGACGGGAACGTTTTAGCAAAGACTCAGCTACATATTGTAAGAAACCAGCATCAGGGGAGCCCTGCCATGGTCGTTTAAGTTTTACTGGTAACCAAATGGCAATTCTTGCCTTCAAGATATATAAACTATCTTTAGAAAAATTAATGTTCATGGTATGATTTAGACAAGTATATAATGAGCAATTACCTAAACATTTTATCTCACCAGTGGTTTGGTTCCAATTAATTTGTCAAATCATCATTAAATAAGGTAATCGTACACAACTGTGATCATATATGAAACTGTTTACAGCGAAGTTTAAGGAATAGTTTGATGAGGAATTAATCATGCCTCCAATCCATGTATGTAAAGGATATAAATATGCGGGAAGTTTTCACAAAACTTTTTGTAATGGATAATATGGTAAATGAGGAAATGGAGGTGCAAATCCTCGGCCGTGCCCTACAATAGACTCATTTCCTGTAGTACTTATAGTATGATTATGTTTATTCCACTTTAGATCTGAAGTGTGGCCTTTGGTCCTAGGGGAGCCAATAGGACTCTAATCAATGACATTTCCATAGGAAGTATTAACCAGTACTCGGGCCGTTTTTCCCCTACAAGAAGTACAGGGAGCCTATTGGGGCAAGTGATTCAGAATAGGTATTTGACAGGGAGGAATATGGGGTACAGAAGTGTTTGGATCAAATGAAGAATTGCGGAAACTATAGGCACTTAACAAAAACAGTCGTTGTAACTGTTCCTTATTTGTAGTATTTCTTTTAACAGTTAACCATGCCTGGGGTGCAATTTTAAGACAATGATCACCATGTCCAATACAAATAGGAGGTCCTCCCAATCCCACTATATAATTTGTAACATTAGTCCCTTCCTCTTTAGGCTTTAAATGTCCTCGCTGGGAATATGGTCCAGGCATCCATCTAGAGTCATGAGTATACACTAACAATGGGGCACCATACCAAGAAATGGCCCAATTAATCAGAGGACGTGCCCAATAAGTCTGATTATCAGCAATGACAAAACCAACCTGAGTGGACACCAAAGCCATCATGGCCAAAAACATTGCCGATGCATTACCCCCATGACCATGTTGTGCAGTGATCTTATCCATTTCTTGAATCAATTTCTTTATCTGTCCCCAAATTGGTATAGTCGACATTTGAGTGCTTGATAGTAGATAATGAATCATTTTCTGGCTATTTGGGTCAATTTGAAGATCTGCTATGCCTTTCCGAACCTCTTCCATATCCTTCTTTCTCTTTTGAGCCATTTCTTAGTTTAATCCTCTTATCTGGTATCCAAAAGGATTCAGTATCTGTGGAGATATAAGCATAACCTCTGCCCCAATGGTTAACTACCTCCGGAAGCCAAAGGGATTTTAGTATCATAATAATATATAGTTTGTTGTAGTGGTTCACTAGATACACGAGCCCATTATCTTTCAGCTGGTGTTGAATGTTCTGTATTTTTATTTAAAAATTATGAGTAAATAGAACTTGGGCTATTTGTCATCTTGGGGATCCCATATAGTCTCCCCCTTTTTGTTTTTGTAATAAAGATTTAAGTGTTCTATTATGCTGTTCAACAATGGCTTGACCTGTGCTATTATAAGGGATACCAGTAAAATGTTTGATGTTATAGGCCTGGAGAAATAAATGACGTTTCTTAGATAAATATGAAGGGGAATTGTTCATTTTTAACCGTACGGGAATTCCCATGGCA
>NW_007736492.1:57465-63739 GCF_000696425.1 Galeopterus variegatus
GGAACAATAGTAACATCCATTTGCCATAACTGTAAAGGAGCATTCCCATGGTTGTTGGCCCTGGCCGATAAAAGAACTGCATCTAATTTTTGACATATGGGGCATTGTTGTACTATTGCATGGGCTTGAGTCCATGAAATATCGATAATCATGATGCAAAGAGCGAGCATTACAATGAAAACAGGAAGGGGCCTCAGTGACCTGCAAAACAGAACCTACAAGAGTATCGATTAATGCATTACCTTTACTCAATGGTCCAGGCAAATTGGTATGAGCGCGAATGTGCGTAACAAAAAGAGGTGAGGAACGGGAGCGAATAACTTGCTGCAGTAAGCGAAATAAAGCATGTAATTCATTAGAATCAGAAGGAACAGTAACAGTGTCTATAGTTTGTACCATTTGGACAGCGTATTGGAAATCTGAAAGAATATTCAAAGAAATATCTCCTACGTCAATTAAAAGTAAATATATAGCGTATAATTCAGCTTTCTGAACCGAAGTATAAGGACTTTGAAGGACTTTATGGTTTACTGTGTCCGTATATCCTGCCAGGCCAAAATTGTTAGCATCTGTGAAATAAGTTTTTGAATTAGGTATAGGAGAAAATGTAACACAATGAGGAAGGATCCAAGACGTTCTCTGCAGAAATTGAAGCATCTTATGGGAAGGATAATGAGATGTAAAACTTCCTAAAAATTCACTAACAGCCAATTGCCACCATACATTCAAAGCATATAAGGATTGTATCTCTTTGTGAGACAAAGGCAGTACAATAATACAAAGATCTCGACCGGTTAATTGACGGAAATGGAGCAGTCCTTTAGTAATCAAAACAGAAATTTTATCTATATATGTTTCCAATGATTTAGTAGTTTTATGCGGAAGAAAAAGCCATTCAATAATATTATCTTGTTGTAGTAACACACCCGTGGGTGAATGAGGTGTATGAAAAATCACAAGTTGTACATTTGTATAGTCAGTAATTCTTTGCAATTGAGCTTGTTGGATATTTTCCAATTGTTGTAACTCAGATTCTGCTCCTTGGGATAACACTCGAGGGCTATCCAAGGTTGGATTGCCCTCTAGTGTTGAAAATAAATTATGCACGGCATATGTTGGGATACCCAATGAAGGGCGAAGACAATTTATATCTCCCAATAACTTCCAAATATCATTTAAAGTCTGCAATGAATCCCTTCGAATTTGTACCTTTTGGGGAATAATGGTTTGTTCAGTAATCTTTTGTCCTAAATAAGAAAAAGGAGGCTGTGATTGAATCTTATCCTCAGTAATTAAAAGACCAAAATCCTGAAGAGTGGCACAAATAATCTGTAACAAATCTGGGCAATAAAAAGTTGGAGACATAGCAATTAAAATATCATCCATATAATGAATAAATTTCAAATCCAGAATGGAGGACAGCAGCAAGGAGACTGGCATTGAATGTTCCTGAACCAACATCTCGACATACCTTTATAAATAGATCAATACCTCCTCCAGATTGTTTAATTGGTTGTATTAGCCATTTACAGTCTGCATTAGCATTTTCATATGCAAGAGTCTCGAGCATTACAGCCTGAGCTTGCTCATTACTAATTGCTCTTTTGACAGCAACATGAAGCCAGACCAAAAAATCAGTATAGTGTTCATTAGAACCTTGCATTATCTTAACAAAAGTTGGGGGGATGGACCAGCCCGTGGCTTACTCGGGAGAGTGTGGTGCTGACAACACCAAGGCCACGGGTTCGGATCCCATATAGGGATGGCCGGTTTGCTCACTGGGTGAGCGTGGTGCTGACAACACCAAGTCAAGCGTTAAGATCCCCTTACCAGTCATCTTTAAAAAAAAAAAAAAAAAAAAAACGTTTGGGGGGGATTGTCCTGAGTCTTGAATCCGCTGCCAAGCCATATGGCAAATTGCCTTTAAATGGGCAAGGGCAGCAGGGTTCATTTGACATTGTTGTTGAAGATCAGCCCAGGCACCAGTACCTGTAAGTTGTTCCACATCAGGCCCTCCATTATGCTGATAAGCATTTAGGTGAGACACCCTTTCTGCTTCATCTTGCCACCATGATTTAAACTGTATGTATTGAGGAGATTCCAAAGTCATACAAGCAAGCATTTCCCAATCTTTTTGGATAAGTAAATTGTCCTCAGCAAAAGACATTAAAAATCCAGTAACATAAGAGGAAGCAATACCATAAGTACTAACAACCTGCTTAAGTATCTTTAAATATTGAAAACTGAAAACTGACAGGATCATATTGCACTTGAAAAAATCCGTTAGGAAATTGTTCATTAGGAGGCATTTCCTGTCTTAAAATGGGAAAATTAAAAAATCTAGTAGGAGGCATGTCAGGAAGAGTCTTTTGGGGAGCCCCTGAATCATCATCTAACATAATCTTCATCATTTAAGACGAATTTGGAAATTTAAAAATATGATGTGGAATGCCAGGGGCAGAAGCAGATGGAGGAATTGATTTCTGCTGTACAACAGGGAAAGCTTGTGCATCCTGTAAACAAGCCTCCAGTTTTTGAATAAGATCTTCCAAAACATCCAATTTTGGATTGTCAGAGGTCTTAGATAATGGTGGGTATGATTTATATTGAATAAGACATTTTTAATTCAGGTTTTGGAATTTCAGTCTCATCATCGGAAAAATCAGAATGATCATCAGACTCTGAATTGGGCATGGGAGGGGCAGAAGGCTCAGGAGGAGTCTCATATATATGTGAAGAAAATATTTTCCTTTGTGGCTTTACTGAATCAGATTGAGAATGCTGACTGCTGTCATCTGAATCAGATTAAAAAGGTTGCAAGGCTAAAGCCACCATGTTAAAAGCTGCCCATTCCTCTGCCGATATAACTTCTCCAGCCTGATGAGCTCTCTTTAAAGCTCTACCGACCTGTCTCCAAATTTTTAAATCAAATTGGTTCTTAATGTCTGGAGTAAACCAATAGCAATGTTTCTGTATCTTTTGTAATAATGAAAGTAAAACCTTCTCTTAATTTTTAATCCTGAAGCAGTCAGCAATGATTTTGATACTGCCATATAATCACTTCACACTGATGGGGAATTCCCCATTATGCCTCGACTCTAAATTTCCTGAAGAGATGGCGTAACTCTTCGCCATCTGTAAAAAACCTCCTCAGTCCCATCCGTCCCCGTGTCTTACCCTTCGTGCCCCACATTTGGGCGCCAGATGTGGATTAAAATGATCATAGACATGAAGGAAGACACAGCAGACGAGATGCAGGTGAAGAGCAGGGGGCTACTGCTCTCTCAGGCAAGTGGCACCGACCCAGCCGCTGTTACAGCATTTACTACATTTAGCAAGCTTGTGAATGTGAGATAAGCATTAATGCATAAATTCTATTATACTTTTCTCAAGAGCAGAAGGCCATTACCTCCCTTCTCAAGCACTTGGTTATGTATAATTCACCTCCTGGGAACATCCCAAAAAAGTGTTCTCACAACTTTAAGCATTCTCAAGGATTGTTTGCAATCCTTGACATTTCTTGATTAACTCATTTGCGAGTTCACCAAGTGAACACGTCCTTGGATACTGACCACAGAAGTCCATTAATCATTTCCTTCAGAGAAGAAAGATCATTACAAAAGAGATCAGGCCAAATGCCAATTCCTGGCTGATGCAATCTGAGGCTCACATACTCCAAAGCCAGCTGCCTCTAGGGATAAGTCACCCAGGAACTGCTTCAAGTGCAGTTAACCAGGCCACTGGGCATGGGCTTGTCATAACCCCAGGCTTCCTACTGGGCCCTGTCCTCACTGCAAACAGCCAAACCAATGAGGGGGTTGACTGTTCCACTAACTGGAGAGGGAGTGGCCCAGTCCCCAACCCACAGCATTGGCTTCATGGCCATCCCTACCAGAGCTGCTTGGCTTTGCCCAGAAAGGGGACTGATAATGTCCAGAGCCCGAGGCCCCCACAGAGATCACCACACATGAGCCCAGGGCAACTCAACTCATACCAGGTAAGCCAATCTCTTTTGTCATCTATGCAGGGGCCACTTACTCCACCCTTCTTAAATATGCAGGACCAACAATCCCATCCTCTATCACAATAGTAGCAGTCACAGGATCAGAATTCCACCCACAGATGACTCAACCACTTTCCTGCACCCTACATAACACCAAATTCACACATACATTTTTAATAATGCCTAAATGCCCAACTCCGTTTCTGGAACCAGACATTCTTTTCAAATTCAAAGCTACTCTAAACAATTTAACTCCAGCTACAATACTCCTGTTACAGGCCACACCCAGACCTGGTCCCTGAGGCTTCCACCTTCCCCTTCCCCTTGGACAAGGTTAATCCCATAGTATGGGGCACTTCTCCCTTCATTACTATGCACCGTTCCCGTATCCTTGTTAAATTGCAGACCCCTCTTTTTTCCCTAATGTCCCACAATATCCTATCATTAAAAAACATCTAATAGGCTTAAAACCTGTCAGACAAACTCCTTTCTTCTAATCTCTTAAGGCCTTGCTCTTGAATACTCCCATCCTTCTGGTTATAAAGCTTAATGGCTCATACCATTTAGTAAAGGACTGATCCTGACATGTGACATTCCCAACAACTTACTTGGATAGTTTTGGGATAGCTCCCACTTCTTTGGCCAGGCCTTAGCTTAAGACTTATCTGAACTTGCCCCAACCTCTAGCACTTTTATATAATGTGTGGGTGACCTCCTTCTTTGTAACCCCTTCCTATGAGGATTCACAGGTCCACACTGCTGCTCTCCTTAATTTCCCATCCTCCAGAGGATATCAATTGTCCCCCAGCAAGGCCCAAATTTCTTCTCCTTCAGTTACCTATTTGGGAGTCCACCTCACCCCCAACACCAGAGAAATAATGGTGGCTCCCAAGAGTCTAGCTTCTGAACTCCCTACTCCTACCACAATGTGTGAAATCCTTTCTTTCTTGGTGCTTGCAGGGTATCTTCACCTATGGATTCCTAAATTTGCCATGCTAGCAAAAACAATTTATGAGGCAGCCAAAAAGGATCCTGCCATTTCCGTAGATCCCACAAAGACCAGTGATTAAAAGCTGCTCTCCATGCAGCCCCAGCTCTATCCCTCCCAAACCTAACTCAGCCTTTTTTCCAATATGCCACCAAAACCCAAGGATTGGCAGTCGGGGTTTTGGTACAAGAGACAGGAGATATTTTCTCCCCAGTTACATACCTCTCTAAACAATTGGACACCACAGCCCGAGGATGGGCCCCTGTTTGTGGGCCTTGGCAGTAGCCACTGTTTAGCAGAAGGGAGCTAAACTAACTTTTGGACAAAAACAGTCAAGACCTTCTCAGTCATAAGGCCAAGTCAATTCTATCCCCTTCCTGCCTACAACTTATTCACCTTACTTCCATTGGAAATAACCGTTTCTCCTTTAAACCTTGCTCTCCCTTAAATCCAGCCCCTATCATCCCAAAACACTCACAACCCTTAGAATACAATTCCATGGAGGCTTTAGACTTCTTTAATGCATGCTCTCACCACAGAAATCATCACTCATCTTGGCCTTCCTACCAATCACTCACTCACCTATGAGTTGCCCCCTGCAAGCCCACAGGCCTCAGCCCCTTCGAACTTATATATGGTAGAGCCTTCAACCTCATAACTCTCCCTTCCAGCTCATTGTCTTTAGGCCAGTATCTCCCTACTCTTATGCTCATTAGGGATCTTCTTAGGGAACAGGCCAACATTATATTACCTCACCCTGTCCTCACTGCACCCTCAGACTGTAAACTGAGCCCAGGACAGCAAGTGCATATTAAGACTCGAATCACAAAGCCCCTCTCACCGTGTTGGGAAGAGCCTTATACAGTACTTCTCACCAGCCCCACAGCAGTAAAAGTACTAGGAAAGGCCCCTTGTTATCACTTATCCCTGGTAAAACTAGCACCTGAGACTTTACCCAAAGAATCTGTTAACACCAAGCCAGAGGGGTCCTTCTACTCAAACCCCAACCCACATCTCCTTACACTTCATCCATTTTAGGACCCACAAAACTGAAAATCTCCAGGACCTATTGTGGCAATGTGCCCTTTAAATTCTTTTGGCTCCCTAACCCTTTGCATCCTTCCTGTGTTTTTCCTCCTATCTCACTGCTCCCCCTTACCTGGAACATGGAGGTTCCAGGTCCACAGGGATAATGCTCTCCTCAGTGTTTCAGACTGATCCCTGAGCAACTCATCTGTCTCCCACTTAGCAAGAAACTTTTTGTGGCCATCTCAGTCCCGGTC
>NW_007736493.1:0-1131 GCF_000696425.1 Galeopterus variegatus
GGCTCAGACTCTGTCTGCTCGGCGCTAGGCTGAGCCAGGGGCCGCTGGTGCCTGCAAGGTGAGGTGCTGTCATGTTGGAGGTGCAGGTGCAGCTGCATCCAGCAGCAACGCCTCGTCTAAACCTTCAGCATCCACCTCACCAATCCTTAAATCCTGGCACGCTCAAGGGCACAGGCCATGTTTTGCTTAGGAATCTGTGCCAGGCTCTTAGCACAGGGCCCGAGCGAGCAGGCCCTTGCACAGGAGGGTGAGGCTCACCCGGCCCCGCCGCCCTGTGGAGCCTCCCACGGCTCTCGAAGCATCGCCTCCCGCTCTGCAAAAGGGAGACCGAGGGTCCACAGCTCCCTGACCACGTGGAGAGAACCGAGCCTGGAGCACGACTGCTCCACACACATGCAGTGCCACCATGTCACAGTGAGGGCTGACGGTGACTCGTCCAAGGAATGGACAGGAGGAGGGACGAAAGCCTAGAGAGACACCGTAAAGGGACACGACCTGCCGTGGTGCCTCGGGGGACGGGGAGGGAGGACACCGACTCCCCCGGCTACAGGACACCCTCAGCCCCTCTCACTGAGGGGCCTGAGCAGATGCCACACGCCCTTACACTCCGCTGTCCTGGAGGTCCCCATTTCAAATAAACACACGAAAGGTCACACTTCCAAGCAGCTGGGAAATAGCACCCAAATGTTCTGCGTGTGTGTGACCTGCTGGTGAAGACGGGACGTGCCAGCAAACGTCCCACAGGCGTCTCTTCTTCATGAAGACCTGGATGAGGTCACGCGAAGGGGGTTCGTCCACGCAGCGTGTGCCCAGCGAGCCGGCCAGGCCACCACGACAGAGGCCAGCGCCGAGAGCACGTGCCTGGGCCGTGGAGACACAGGGCGGGGACACACACAGATGGCTGCAGGGTGGAGGCCGCCCCCCACGGCTCCCCTCCTGCTGACACCTTGTGACGAGAGCTCCATGAGCCACTTCGGTACCTGATAGTCTTTTATTTCTTATTGGGAGAGAGAGACACCCCTAGAGAGAGGGTTGAGAAGCACATTCAGAGGAAAGGATTAAATGATGGGTCAACAGTGAGATGTCCCGGCCAGAAGGCATCAGGGCAGACGGCCAAGACCCCACAGAGGG
>NW_007736493.1:1727-3687 GCF_000696425.1 Galeopterus variegatus
TCAACAGTGAGATGTCCCGGCCAGAAGGCATCAGGGCAGACGGCCAAGACCCCACAGAGGGACATGGGCCCTGACAAGAGAGACTTCCTTCTGGACAGGATTCTTCCAAAGCAGGCAGCGGAGGCCCCAGGGTGGGGGACTGGGGCGCGCCCCGGGAACTACTGGGGATCCTCCGGGGACTTCCCTCTGGTACTGACCCCTGGGGCAACGGTGGCCTACCCGAGACTGGGGAATGCTCGCCTTAGGCAGGGAGACCACCTGACACAGTGGCGGGCAGGTGGGCAAAGACTGGAGGGGCCGACAGTGCATTGTGGAGGACGGTCACCATGGCTCAGGTCCCAGGGTGCTCTGTGATGAGATGGCACAGCAGGTCTCCCCAGACCCTCCCCAGAGCCAGGCTGCTGGGCTCAGGGCCTGGGACCAGCCTGTCCAGACGCCCTCTGAGACCGTGGCCCGCCACCAGGCAAACTTTGGCTCCCTCAGTTGTTACAGCAGAAAAACACCCACCGTGGGCCAGGACAAGAAAAGAGCACGTGAAGAGTGACACGTGGAGATGGCCATGGTCGTCTGCCGGGTCAGAAGCGAGGCACTTGACAAGTCACGGACAACCCCCCCTTCCCCTGACTGGGCCTGGACAGAGAGGCACTTCCTGCAGCAGGAAGACGTGGCGGCCTGTGTCGGGTGGGCCTGGGCGTGACACCCTTTCCTCCTCAGCCTGCCTACCCGGGCAGGCTGTGGGGCATCCCACCGAGGCCGCTCCTGCACCTGTGACCTGGGGCGCTGACGACCCACACCCACCTCCTGGGTCCCTGTGCAGAGCCTGGTCTGCTGGCCACCACTGCCACCCTTCCAAGCTCGGCCCATGACAGCGCAGCAGGCAGTGGTCAGCAGGTGAGTGCACCAGCCGGTCCCTCCAGCATCCCCAGGGTACTGCTGGTTTCTCCCCAGCCCAGTCTCCAGGGCCTGCGGACACGTGGACCCACCAGAGGGGAGGGGAGGAGAGGGAGGGGCTGCAGGTCCCCATCCGTCACTCACTGTAATGGGGTGTGCACCTTTCTCCCACCTGGTGCTCAGCCCCCCCCCCCACTGTCCCTAAGGCCACACGTGGGGGACTCAGAACCTCCCAGGCCCTGTCCTGGGGCCTGCTCTCTCTTGCCTGCTGCACCCTACAGAGTTCACTCAGTTTTGGTGGTGGCCTTGTCTGATGTAGTCAGGACACTGGACATCTTTGCACAGAATGACCCGGACACCAAGGCTTTCCCGTGTGACTTGCCTGTTTTGCAAGACGACCCCAGTATAATGCTCCATTGAGGCTTTGGGGGAGCACGGCGTGAGGAAAAAGACCACGCAAGTCACACACAGAACCTGATAAGGACAGCGGCAAACACAGTCACCTGCTTAAGTCAGACTTGCCCAAGAAGCACCTGCCTCTAATGCAGCTGCAGCCATGGGACCGTCCTGCACACCGCGGGACGCTCAGGGCAGGCTCAACCCCCATGTGGTGTGATCTAATGGGGATTTTCTCTGCAGAAGCTTAGAAGTGTTCGTTGGTGTTCAGCTTTGCACAAGGGCTGGGAAGCCCACTGTTCTTTCTTATCGAGACCCTGCAGCAAGGACATCCCACAGGGGATCGGTCTGTTGTAATGGCAGGACCCAAGGCTATGCTCTGCCAAGGCCCTACTGGCCACCCCTCCTGGGCCCTCTCTTGGTCACCATGGATGACCAGCTGCTGAAAAGGCCAGTCAAGTGCCAACCAGAGGGCTGCCGAGCCCAGGCAGAGACTGAGCCAGATGCACTTCAGCTCAGTGGGTCCTAAAGCCACTCCGGATCCCATCTGCAGGGCAAGGCCCAGGTACTGCAGGTTTTCCCGATCAGCACTACATGCAACCTGTCCTTCTTAGTGGACAACAGGCCTTGAGAGGTGGCGCGGTCACAGTGGTCCCCCAGACGCCTGCTGAGC
>NW_007736493.1:4619-18481 GCF_000696425.1 Galeopterus variegatus
TACTGACCGGTAACGGGATCGCAACCCTCAGTGTCGCGCCCGTACTGGGGACCGGCAACAGTTTTGCAACCCTCGGTGTTGCACCTGCACCGCGCTCAGCCAGTGAGCGGGAACCAGTCTCCACATGGGATCCGAACCCTTGGCGGGAGCGCCTCCGTGCTCCCAATCGGCGCACTCTCCAGTGCGCCACCAGGCTGGCCCCGTCCCTGACCTTTTAAACAAATTCACATCTGAACAAAGAACTGCTCCCAATCGGCGCACTCTCCTGTGCGCCACCAGGCTGGCCCCGTCCCTGACCTTTTAAACAAATTCACATCTGAACAAAGAACCAACATCTAAATAGACTTTTTATTTTTATTTTACTTGTTTGGACAGAAAAGAAAATTCGTCGGCTTTCATTAAAGTCTCCCTAAGTGTTGGAAACACATTAAACTCAGAAATAGTGGACCTCGTAGAAAAGCATCACAAATTAAAAATATATTTCTCCACGTGGTAAAAGTGCTTTCGATCCAATCCAAGGGCACGGCAAAGGTGTTGTGAAACACGATCTAAAGTTTGGCCTATAGTCCGTGGCATGGAATTAAACCCACAGGGCAAGGGTCGTCGCTGAGAACGACGGAGAGACAATGGTATTTCAGGAGCATGCTGCCAGCGACACTTTAATTAACGGGGTCTAAACAAGGAAAAGTCCCAAAGCCTGAGTCGAATAGATTCCGCAGTTGTAGAAATGAGGTGGTTACATAAGTTGGGTTAAAGAAGGGCTGGTGACTCCAGAAATGACTTGTTTCTTGTCTGCGGGGAGTGTCAGACCTGTCGACCACCCTGGTGCTGAGGCTTCCTGTCGAGACATGTCAACCTGGGTCTGAAGGATCCCCAGGTGTCTTGGGAGATAAATAGAGCCCCGGCTCGCTGCCAGCTGCTGGTCACACGGTGTCCTCAGTCCTGTAGTGAGCATGTCCCAGCCCCGTGTCACACCACACCCAACCCAGGCTGTGACCACAGCCCCGCAGCCAGTTTGCCCGGGGCTGCAGGATCACTCAGGATGGCAGGATGCTGCCAGGGTCACTGTGCCCAGGAGCAAGGCAGTTAGCAAGTGGTCACTGTGGGGAACTGTGCTGTTTGTTTTGGCAATGCTACACGTTTTCCAAAACAAGTAAGTCTGCCAGTGATGACGTCTGTGACAAGGTGCCCGTCGGTTCCCCGTGGCCCTGGTGGAGGCAGCTGTGTGTGCCCTGGCCGCCCTTCCCAGCCCCCCCACGGCACAGGGCACAGAACTGGGATCATGCAAGAAGCCCCGGGGGGACAAGGGCACATCTGCCTGTTGTGTGAGACCATAAGCAACAGTAAGAAAATAACCTGAAGATATATTTAAAATAAAAAAACAGCGTCCCCCTTCGCTGTGATTCCCCTGGTGTCTCCCTCTGTCCCTGCCCCCAGCCCCGCAGAGGAAACGCACGGGGCGCCTCTTCTATTAGTCAGAGCAGGATGAATGAACACCTTCCCTGCATTTTAATGGCAACCAGGCTGTGTCTCTTACGCTAAGAGACCCGTGCTAAGCTACTCGAACATGCTGGAAAACCCTCTGGCCTCCGCACACACCGACCGTCCCAGCCATGCAGAGCCGGTGGTGGCTGCTTCCCCGCCGTGAACTTGACCGTGGTCTCTCTCTCCTCCTGCCACGGCTGCTTTCCAGTCTTGGCATCGCTGAGAGGCTCCGCAGGTGTCTCAAGGATGGAATGTCCCAGAGCACTCGTGACATGGGGAGCCATGTTCTTCTCTCCATGGAAACCGGGACAGCTGCCACCCTCTGCCCACATCCTTGTCCCAGGCGGCAAGTCCCCCACCAGGGCGTCCTGGGTCTTGGACAGGGCTGGTTGGGGGGCATGCAGGCTGTCCTCTGCCTCCCACCCTCCCTCGACCTGGTCCCCAGCATCAGAGGGTGGCTGAGGTGTCCTCCAGGCCCAGCAGCTCCCTGACGAGTCTGTCCCCAAACTGCGCCCGGCTGTACCGGCTCACGTGGTAGGCGTCCGACATCTTGTACAGGACGTAGGCATTGTTGATGGCGATGCTGACGGCGAACCAGAACACCTGCTGCCAGGTCTTGTTTGGCTTGTGAGAAATAAAGTACCTGAGGACAGAGGGAGGATCGGCTGACCCCGAGGGCTCACAGGCCCCCAGGAGAGACGCGGCAGGGCTGGGGGGCTCCAGCTGGGGGCTTGGTCGCACGAACTTCACTTAAGACAACGAAAATAAAAATGATGCCCGTGGAAGGACCGGGGGGATGGCCGGGCTGCCAGGGGAGATGCGGAATGCCAGGTGTTGCAGGTGCAGCTCACAGGCCCCGGGGTGCACGGCCCACAGCCCCAATGCTAAACGCGTCCCAGACTAAGAGCTGCTTCCCCCGCAAAGGCCGCCTCCTCCTCAGCTCCAGGCCCCTGCGATGCTCTTTGCTCCCGAGCGCATCTGCCACCCCAGGGGAGCCTGCCCGGACCCTGAGACTGGCCCCCAGATGCTGCCACCCCCGGGCCACCCCATCTGGGGACCCACACACTGTGCTGTGAGTCTGTCCAGCTGCGCACCTGTGTCTGCCCCTGACACCTGCCCGGACCCTGAGACTGGCCCCCAGATGCTGCCACCCCCGGGCCACCCCGTCTGGGGACCCACACACTGTGCTGTGAGTCTGTCCAGCTGCGCACCTGTGTCTGCCCCTGACTGTGAGGAATGTGAGGATTAGCACCCGCAGTGCCACTGAAATGCCCAGCACAGGGCAGGCACCCACTGCTGTCTACTGAGCAAATGCTGATCTGTCTGTGACAACCTCCCAGAACTCAGCAAGGTGCTGGCACACAGTAGGTGCTCAAGACAGACCTGTCCAACAGCTCCCTAAGGGGTGGGGCTGCCCTCCACATGTCGGCTGGCTTTTCCACAGAGAACCAGTCCTCGTTTTCTCTGCTCGCCATGACAAGGCCACAGATGTGGGTCACCCTCCCAGAGGGTGAGCAAGCGTCCGGTTGCCTTTCGGGTCAGTCTGACCCTGCTCTAGGTGGCAAGGCCCAATCCTGGTGACGCAACAGTCACGCTTGTGTTCAGCAGCAGTCATTCGTGAGTTCTCCTCACGGCTACTACGACAGCCAGCCAGGGGACAGCATCGTGGGTGTGTGCGCGTCTGCGAACGCTGTACAGGCACACACTGTCTATAGTGAGTGTGGGTGTGCTGTGCCTGCTGTGTGGACATTCACATGAGCCACCCCTGAGCTAAGGGACACACGTGTCAGGTGAACTCCCTGGGTTAATGCCTGGTGTGCGGGGTGTTTGCGAGGACAGCAGGGCGGGCACGGGGACAGGGACCGACCCACTGCAGAGACAGCTCAGTGTGGGTCAGTGGAGGCACCAGCACCTTTGGGCAAACAGAACAGAGACCTTGTGGACAGTGGGAGGTGGGCAGGGGCGCCAGGCAAGGGGGCAGACAGGGTCCTCACCCTCCAGTCCTTTAGTCAGGGGAATTTATAACTATCCTGACTTGCCCATCCTGTGACAGGGCAGCCTTGGGCCTTGTGCAGGTGGCCCTGTCCTCTGTGGATGTCCCTGTATGTGGGTCTGTGCAGGTGTCCCTGTGTGGTGGGTCTGTGCAGATGTCCTTCTGTGGATGTCCCTGTGTGTGGGTCTGTGCAGGTGTTCCTGTGTGGTGTCCCTGTGCTGGTGGCCCTCTGTGGGTGTCCCTGTGCGGGTGTCCTTCTGTGGATGTCCCTGTGCAGGTGTCCCTGTGCGGGTGGCCCTCTGTCCCTTACCTGCTGTACTTGTCGTCGTATCTGCAGATGTAGCTGAGGTGTGCGGCAAACGCCTCCACGGCCAGGGGGCAGGGGATCTCCCCGCTCCTCCTCTTGATGATGACGCCTGCGGGGAAGACAGAAGGCAGATCCCTCCTGAGCCCTCCTGCAACCCCCCCAGAGGCCCCTCTCCATCCAGCAATGAAGAAGACCCCCCTCACCGGCCACCAGGCTCTTCCAGGGGTGGAGGAACACGTCCAAGTCAGCGAGGCACAGGCGTGTGCCACGAGCGAGACCCTCCCCAAGCCACAGGCCATCGACGGGCTCAGGGCGGCTCTCAGCGACACGGGGCAGGGCCGACCCCACCTGTGCCTTGAGAGCAGAAGGGGAGATGGGGGCTTATCCCCCTCTGCCCTGTTCCTCCTCCTGCCAGGCTGGGGTCGTGGGGCCACCGCTGCCTGCTCCGGTCACAGGGAGGCTCAGAACAGAGGCTGTCCCCACCCCCACTCAGCCCCTTACGTGTCCTAGGACTGCCGGGCCCTGTGCCTGCAGGGACAGAGAACTTCCTCTACTAAATACAGACGGGACCGCATCTCAGGCCACTGCCAAAGTCACAAGAAGACTTGCAATCCCCAGTGGCAGGGCCCGAGGGGCAGAGAGGACCAGTGTGCCTGGTGCCCCCACGGACGAAGCGGACCAATGTCCCAGCGTGGCGGGGTTCACCCCCACCTCCCCGACCAGCCTCCCCACAGCCCCCTGAGGTTACTCCACAGGACGGAGAAATCTTAGCAATACTCGGATGGACAAGGTCATAGCAGAACTGCCATGTCCTTCCCGGCCCCTCCCACCCCAGACTCACGAGGGTCACGCAGACCCACCTGCACAGACTGAGCTGGGATCTTTCTTTTTTGCCCCCAGAAACAGCGGCATTTCTGAAGGAACACCTGGAGAGCTGCGAGAGGCTCAGAGGGCAGGGCTCTCCCTGGAGAGGTGGCAGTGCTTTTCCCAAAGCTCTCCTTAGGCCAGAGGACCCCGCACTGGACTGGGGGCTTCCTGCCAGCCAGAAGGTGCTGGACTCCATGCGCTGGTGGGTCCTCTGTCCCCTCAGGGAGATGTTTTATCGTGGGGGATCTGGGGAGGCCTGTCCTGGAGGACCATCTTTCCAGTCCCTCCCTGAAGATTCCAGTCCCTTATCTCAGCCACCCCCGCCACCCCAAGACCAGGCGGGAGGCGCCGTGTTTCACAAGGACGTGGGCACACAGCCTTAGTGGGCTTCCCGTCTGCAGCTGTCTCCTCCTGACTTTCAGTTGCAGCCTCTGGGTCTGAAGAGGCTCTGGCCCCTGTAGGGTTCCACCAAGTCCACGTGGACACGAGCAGGTCAGACTGTCCCCAGAGGGAGACAGAAGCCCCTCGGTTCCTCCCCCAGAGCCTCAGGATGCTGCCCTTCCTAAGCCCTGAGTGTTTCCAGTGAGTTAGGCTCACCCCCCTAGGACCTCAGCACCCCACAGTTTGCAGCTCTGACCTGCTGGCTTCAGGCTGACCACAGCAAGGGCTCCAGGACTGCCACTGTCCCAGTGTCCCTAGCCCGGGGGACCTTCTTTAACTCTGGGTCTCCTTCCCACCCTTTTTCATAATCTGTCATCTAACGTGGGGATTCCAGCTGGACATCCTACTGAGCTGCCTCCAAACCCAATCTGCATCTGTCTCTGTGAGTGTTTCCCCCAGTCCTTAAGCCAGATCACTCTCCTCCCACCGTATTTTGGGTTTTGAGATACTTTTCCAGCTAGAAAAGGATCCTGTAACATCCTCGCTGAGCTTTGAACATTCATTAACAAAAGGTTTTGGACGTTTGTCATCTAGTCTGACTTTGTAACAGAAGGACGTGCGCACGGTCCGCAGGTCCACTGCTAGACACTGCACGTCATGGCCACGTGCCTGTCCTCTCCATGTCTGTCTCTCTCAGATCTGTGGGGCCTGTCAGGGGAGCCCGTATCTTCCCACTCCAGCTCTGTCTGCTGTCTTGCTGGCATCTAGTGGCTGGGCCGACGTTCTTACCACCAGTCTGCACGCTTGAATGCATGAGTCGAGACCCCTCGTGCTCACGTGCAGACGTTCTGCCTTCTCATGAGTCCTGGTGAGTCTGAATCTTCTCCAAAAAGGATTTCAGAAGAAAAGCAAACGGGTTTGGGTCTCCATACGGGTGTCCCTTGCCATGTGACAACATTTAACCTTTAAAAAGCCTGTGCACAGGCTCGCACTCTGTGAAAGGAGGTTCACGTGTCCTTATCATAAGGGCTAAAGAAGGATAAGGCAGTTCCTATAATGTTCAGACCTAGTTATGTATGTTGTAAAACTGGAAGGAGAGAATATATGGCCACAGCAGAACAGACTATAAGAAAAGCTGAGAAGCGCTCTTCAGGATACACGAGGCTTTTGTTTATCATCTGGGTGACGCTGAAAATAAGCAGGGAAAAGCTGAACCAGTCCATACGCGGTGCAGGCGCAGAGATGTGGCTGCTCGGTCAGCCAACCGCTGCCACTTAACAATGACAAACAAACAGCCGAGGCCCACTTGATGCCACACGCCCGCAGGCCTGAAGTGGATTACGGGAAAGAGCACAAAATCCTCCTGTAAGACAAACCGGTGAACTTGGACTTAGCTGCCTTGGGACGGAGGAGAGACTTTCAAAGCACAAGAGCAGAGAACGTGATCAACGGACGTGCCTGTGTAGAAATGAAAACCTTGTTTATGCTGAAAAATTACTCATCTAGAGTCAAAACAAAAGGAGACGACACATGGGAAAAAAAATTGCCATAGGCAGAAAATGTGCTTTCAAGTTAATGAGAAAAAGATGAACGCCTCAAAGTGAAATTGAAAAGCGTAAGAAACCACTGAAAATTAGCCCATAAACACATGAAGAGATGGACGTCCAACCTCACCAGCTGTCGTAGCAATTTATATTCCAAATTTTGTAGCATTCTCACCTGTGAGGCTGACAAATTTACAAAAGAAAAAAGCAGCATTGGTAAAGCTGGAAGAACGTGAGTCCCCTTGTCACCCCTCGCAACGTAAGCACAGCCGTGATGACGTGTCATCGAAAACCTCAGAAACGTTCCTGCCCTGTGACCAGCACTTCCAAGTTCAGATTTCCCTTGAGAAAGTGACGAAAGACGCCCCCAGAGACGTGCGCAGGAGACTTTCACTACGCCGTGAATGCACCTCGTGAGAAACGGGTCACCAGCAGGGGTGCAGGTGCAGAAACTCGGGCACGTCCAAAAGAGGGGGTGCTGGGGGAGTTTTAAAATCATGTTTTTGAAGTACACGGAAAAGAAAACCATCTCTCTTCATTAGCCAAAGAAGATCTCTAGACGTGAACCAGCACAGGGCGTCCAGGGGAGCGGTGGCCGCCCCCAGCCTCAGCCTCCACCCGGGACCTCACCTTCCCCGGCGGGTTCCTGCCTCATGCCCCGCACCCAGGCCTGGCTCACCTGAGGCGCTCACCTGAGGCGCTCAGTGGGCGTGCACCTCTCACCTGGGGTCGGCGGCAGGGAGTTGGTCTGCAGCCTCGCTCCTTGGGATTTTTAAGGGGGTCTAGGATTCGAGACTTTGTGACATAAACTAGAATACTTGAGAACCAGAAATTGCAACCAAAGTACATGCAATAAACTCTACATTTCAGCAGATTTAATAATCGACCCTACCGGCTTCCTCTCACTCCCCATCAGTACCCTCCAAACTTGTTCCCTTGGTGTGTGATTTAAGGGACCAACTCTCAGACTGGGACGTTAAGATCTGTCGTCTTCAATCCTCTTCCATGCTTCCCTCTAACCTCCCAGACGTACGTTTCTCTCTGTCATCTCATTAGACACCATGTCCTGCTTTGGGACCTTTCAGAAGCCATCATTTAAGATAATTTGGTGGGAAGCAGCTCCTGCCCTGACTCCCAAATGCGCCCCCTGAAAATTCCCCTGCCCCACACTGAGGCCCTAACCACTAGTGTCCAGGAGTCCAAGCCAAACCCTCGTCATCAGCTCACAAGGCCACTGCCAACCTCCCTTCCAGTGGCCCGGGACACGGCACTCGGAGCGCCCACCTCCTGCAGCCTCTAGACCTGAGCAGGGCGAGGACACCACCGCTTGATCTGTGACTGCAATTGCCACTTGAGTGCTGTGCAGCTTGGGCGTGGGGTGCAGGACAGGAACAAACACACACCACACTTTAAACGTGCACGCACACACCTCCCTGCAGAAATATGCACAGCGCACACACAACACACAGCACATGATGTACACGTGCACACACAGTACGTACACACACGTGCACACATCACGTGCACACACAGCACACACACAACATCCACATGCATGCCAGTCCACATGCACACCACGTGCACGCACAGTACGTACGTACACGTGCACACATCACGTGCACACACAGCACACACACAACATCCACATGCATGCCAGTCCACATGCACACCACGTGCACACACAGTACGTACACACACGTGCACACACAGCACACACACAACATCCACATGCATGCCAGTCCACATGTACACCACGTGCACACCACACCATGCACACATTATGTATATGTACACATGCCCACACACACCACACACATACCACATGCACACACACCATACCACGTGCGCACACATGATGTATACACAGACACATGCAGGCACATACCATACCCCAGAAATATGCACACACGGCATGCATGACACCACACAAACATAAACACCACACACAACACACACACACACACATACGTATGCACACGCACACACGCACGCACACACAAGCCGAGCTCTCTGGCAGTGTCCCTTCAAGTGTGAGGAAGAGAGATCCCTTCGTGCGCAGGAGTGTGGGGGTGGCGCATATGCGCTACGCACCTGCTGACTTTTGTAAAGTGCCTTTGTTTTTCAATTTTCTTTTCAGCAGTTTAATATATATATATTTTTCTACTGTAGGCAACTTTAAATATGAACTCCTTGCTAAATGAGTCCCTTTGTAACGAATGGACTTTAAATCCCAAGGAAAATTAGCGAAGAAGTCAGCAGAGCATGTGACAAACCGGACAAGCAGAAGCTTAAGGGCAGACGTGGGAAGATAAGGGCTGAGGTGTGCCTCTCACAGAGCGGAGTTTTCACAGAATCCCCGGTGACAAAGCAATTGTGTAAAGGCTTCAGATGCAGCCAATTGTCACACCGAGCACAGCAAGGCTGGCGGACACGGCTGCTCTTGCCTTGGGGGGCTCGTCACTCATGGTACCGACGTGGCCCCAGGCCCGGCCCACCGCACAGCAGCCCGGCCCAACACCCCAGCATCGATCCAGCTGGCACATGTGCTGCTCAGGCCCACAGCCCCAGCCCGGGGTCTGCACCCACCTTGCTGCACCGGGGAGTAGGCGTTGGTCAGGAAGCGGAAGTGTCCTTTGTTGTACCAGCAGATCAGAGACATGGTCCCTTTCACCTTGATCTGGGACTGGCCGCGGGCGGGGGCCGTGGCCGGGTTGGCCAGCATGGAGGGCGGGAGGCCGGTGCAGTCGCTCTTCCTGGCGCTGAGCAGGCCGCAGCAGTAGATCCCTGCAGGGAGAGGCATGTGTCACACACTGCACAGCCAGAGCCTGCTGGCATCGCGGGGCGGCCCATCCCCCTGAGGTCTGGTCTCCCCCGCGCTTTGGTAAGAGCCTGTCCTAAGGCTGCGTGAGGGTGTGAGACAAGCAATGGATCAACAGTGGTGGCCGGAGCCCCACCGCCGGAGCGCTCACCAGGTGCCCGGCACAGCTCAGCACACACCCACGGTCCCAGACACTTCCAGAAACTTCTGCGCTCAGTGGTCACCCCACCACGTCAGAGAAGGGGCCTGGGGGCTGGAGGTGGGCAACGGCGGGTGAACCTGGCCACTTATGTCTTCCCGAGCCGAGGCCAGGCACCCGTGCCCCAGGCAGCNGCCCCAGCCCGGGGTCTGCACCCACCTTGCTGCACCGGGGAGTAGGCGTTGGTCAGGAAGCGGAAGTGTCCTTTGTTGTACCAGCAGATCAGAGACATGGTCCCTTTCACCTTGATCTGGGACTGGCCGCGGGCGGGGGCCGTGGCCGGGTTGGCCAGCATGGAGGGCGGGAGGCCAGTGCAGTCGCTCTTCCTGGCGCTGAGCAGGCCGCAGCAGTAGATCCCTGCAGGGAGAGGCATGTGTCACACACTGCACAGCCAGAGCCTGCTGGCGTCGCGGGACGGCCCATCCCCCTGAGGTCTGGTCTCCCCCGCGCTTTGGTAAGAGCCTGTCCTAAGGCTGCGTGAGGGTGTGAGACAAGCAATGGATCAACAGTGGTGGCCGGAGCCCCACCGCCGGAGCGCTCACCAGGTGCCCGGCACAGCTCAGCACACACCCACGGTCCCAGACACTTCCAGAAACTTCTGCACTCAGTGGTCACCCCACCACGTCAGAGAAGGGGCCTGGGGGCTGGAGGTGGGCAACGGTGGGTGAACCTGGCCACTTATGTCTTCCCGAGCCGAGGCCAGGCACCCGTGCCCCAGGCAGCTGTGTGGGACAGAGCCCCCATCACCACAGGGAGCTCTCAGAGGGGCAGACGCACACGGGGTGGGGGCAGGAGACCTGCGTGCATGCCCACCTGCCGAGGCCACGCTAGTCCCACCTGGACTCACAGCCCACCCGGTACCCCAATTCCTAGGTGCCCCCCACCCTGCCGGGCTGTCGGGCAGCCATGTCCTCAGCTCAGTGCTGGGGGACATGTGGGCCCTGGGGACAGCCTCGCCGTGTCCTCCCCTCTCAGCTCCGAGGGTGTGCCACACTCACACCAGGCTTTCCTCCCCCTGCACCTGCACCACACTCCACACCCCTCCTCGTGGGCACAGGCCGCTCGGGCTCACTGCTGCAAGGGGGGCCCGTGCGGCTACGGCTGCCCTCCTGGCAGTGACGAACCCCCAAACGCCTCTGTCTCCAAAATGAAAGAGGAAAGTCTGTTTCTAGAAACAGGGCGGGAGGGTCTGAGGACCAAGGATAAGGGAGCTTTGAACCGCCCACCTGGGCTCAGCACACATGCCTTCCCAGACAGCGGCTGCGTCTTCCTCAGAGGGCAGAAGGGCCTCCGGGCAACACCACGTCGGCACGCGTCTGTCCCTCCGTGAACACGGGGACTGTCATGTGAGTGTCCTCTCTGGCCCTCACTGGACAAAGCAGTCCATTTGCGCCCCAGGAGGGACCATCAGACTCTCAGCTATGACAACCTGCACTGCCCATCAGGGTCTCCAGGGGACTTTAACAAGTACATTTGTGTGTGCGTGTGTGTATTGGGGGGACACCAGCCCAGACCAGTGCAATCAGTCCTGGGGGTGGGGGCCGTTAGTGACCCTCCTCATGGGCTCAATGGCGAGCCATACACAGAGGAGCTTAGTAACTACAGCTGATTCTAAAATTAGACGAGACCTTTTTTATCCATTATCTAAACCTCTTGAAAAGCATCCAAATTCCACATCTAGTTATTTTCTTCCAGCTGGAAGATTGTCTCCCCTGTCCCCAATCCCTCAGCCAGGAGTGTCCCCTGCTCTAGACTCTCAGAGCAGCCCCAACAGCAGGACAGCCCTCTGTGTGCCCACCCGCCCTCCCCGGAGCCTCCGCCTGTGCGACGCAGCACCAGCCCCACCCGACACAGCGCCCACCTGGCTCTTGCTGGCCGCCTGCGTGAGGCAGGGAGGGCCCGTCACCCACATGCACGTCACCTGGAGCTGCATGGCCATGCCCACGGCAGCATGCGCCCTAACACAAGAACCCACCGCTCTTCCAAAGTGCTGGCTGCCTTGCTTCAGGGACAGTTTTCTCAGCTGTGCCTCTCAGCCCCTCTTCACGGTCTGACCTCTCCACACTTGGTTCTTTCAACATGTAGCTGCCAAGCCCTGCGGGGCCCCGGGGCAGCCCAGCCAGGAAAGCCCAGCCGCGTCCTCGCCGCAGTTGCTGGGGGTNCTGCATGGCCATGCCCACGGCAGCATGCGCCCTAACACAAGAACCCACCGCTCTTCCAAAGTGCTGGCTGCCTTGCTTCAGGGACAGTTTTCTCGGCTGTCCCTCCCAGCCCCTCCTCACGGTCTGACCTCTCCACACCTTGGTTCTTTCAATATGTAGCTGCCAAGCCCTGCGGGGCCCCGGGGCAGCCCAGCCAGGAAAGCCCCGCCGCGTCCTCGCCACAGTTCCTGGGGTCTCATGATGCTCACGGTCTGCTCCCCTTTCTTAAGGGGTTCTGGTTTTAAGGCCAGAAGCCTGATCTGCCACTGAGCAAAGGCCTGTGGTCCTAGCGGCCGTTGCAGGTGAACGGACATTCTCTGCACTTCTGAGTGGACTGGATCTACGTCCCCAACATGGGGCAGAGCCAGGACAAACGCAGCTGGCCACGGGCTCCCAGGCCCAGCCCAGACCTTTTCCTTCCATGGCCCCTATTTCCACTAGAGCCACGGGAGGTTGGCCCAGGCCCTGCAGCGAGTGAACTGGGCATCTCAGCACCCAGGGGCCTGTCTGAGGCCCCTGCACGTTCCCTGTCTTTGCACAACTCATCTGCCAGCTGGGAGCGGCCCACGCTCTAGAGGGTGGTGAGTGCAGGGAACGTCCCAGGGCCTTCCTAGGAGCTGTGCCCATGGAACACCTCTGATGGCCACAGCCCTACAGCGAAGGACACACAAAGAAATGCCCTGCACACTGGGCAGTGCTTGGGCCCACACGTTCCCCAGACCATGCACCTGTGACTCCTTCACCAGAAGTCCCTGCAGCCCAGCAGGGCTGGGCAGGCAGGTGGCTGAGACGCACCCGTCCCCTCCTTGCCTGGCGTTCTGGGGGTCTGTGCTGGCGGCTCCACTCGTGTCCCTCCACCCGCCCCTCCACCTCTTCCGTAGGGGAGATTGGCCCTGCTTCCGCCGGTGCCCCCGCGACAGACCTTGCTTCTCAAACTCCTCAAAGAGGCTCAAGCTGGTGATGCTGGGCCCCGTGAAGATGATGTAGTTCTTGCCGGCCGCGTTCCGGCACAGGCTCCGGGCCACTGCGCCGTGCAGCTGCGGCTTATTCTTCAGGGTGTCCAGGCCATCGGGGCCCCCGCCTTCCTTCAGGTGCACGTAAATCTTTAACAGAAACACAGAGGTCAGCACGCTCATGGCAGTGCCAGGGCCCCTGCCACCCGGCTGGGAGCTTTCAGAAAAGCAAGTCCCTCAGCCCAGAGGCCTGGGACATCCCCAAGGCCACCCTGCAGGCGGGCAGCTGGGGACGCGCCCCGATGCCTCTGTCTGGAAAGGTCAGGAGGGGAAGGATGAGCAGCCACAGGTGAGGGACCTGGTCATGGAGGTGACGTGAGGTTGCCTCAGTTTACTCTAAACAAAAGCAAAGGTGCCTAACCCCACTCGGACACACGCAGCTGTGCCCTTCCTATTTGATCAGGGCTCTCTGATCTACAGAGTACGTTCCCGATGACTGTTTCATTCTTCATAGCAACCCCAGGCAGGCAGAGGTGGGGACAGGACTGAGTTAAAACTCACCAGAGGGTGACACAGTGGCAGCGTCCAAGAGGGGAGGCACAGAGCAAGAGCCTTCCTGTCCTATTAGGAAATCTGGGAGAAGGCTGCGGCCAAAAAGTGGCACCAGGGAGAGCCCAAAGAGAGTCCCCAATCGGTGGCATGCATTACTATAACATAATGAGCTAATTTTTAGTTATTTTTTATATAAAATAGGATCTACATTTCAGTACGTTAAATCTAAAATTGGTAACCGTGAAAGTCCCAGCTGAGGGGCAGGATTTAGAAAGAACTATTAGTAGGGCTGTCAAAACCTAACCAAAGGAAAACCCAGCCCAACACGTGCCGCCTGGTCTCACGGTCCCCAGTCTCCGTTGACTTTGACTTAACTTCCGCTGGCCTAAGACGGCAGCTTGTCTCCAGCAGTCGGACGAGTGGCCTCCAGTGGGGTCTTACCCCAACCACGCGCCGTCACTACGACTATGGAAGATGCGAGGATCACATCCAGACCTGAGAGACTGTCCTAAAGGATCCCGTCAGGAAGCTGAGAAACAGCAGCCGCAGGGGAAACCCACGC